>NW_010414537.1:0-55042 GCF_000710305.1 Buceros rhinoceros silvestris
GAGGGGGAGGGAGAGCGAAGGGACCGGGAGCTTGGGAAGCGAGGAGGGAGAGAAGGGGCAGCACGGTGCGGTGGGAGCCTGCAGGGCGGGCGGGGTGCGTGGCTGGGGCAGGGGCTGGAGGGGAAGTGGGCGAGAGAAGCGGTGGGAGTCCTCCTTTTATGACCTGTGGCGTTGAAAGTCATCCTTTTATGACCTGTGACGTTGAATACTAAAGAGTGATTAGTAATGAGAAATCGTGGTCATGACGGCTGGTTGCCTGTGGTTTAGTGTCTTTTTTTTTCTTCAGACCCTTCTATGTTGAGCTGTTAAAATTTGTAATTTTTGTTAAACAATAATTAAGTGTAATTCTAAATTGAGCTCCTTCTAAATGCATTTACTTTGGCTGGGACTGGTGTTTTGTGCCGGTGGCTCGAAGCTTGTGTCAGGTGTGGAGATAAGGGTCTATCAGGAAGGCAATGAGTAGGGGAATTCTAAATTGAGCTCCTTCTAAATGCATTTACTTTGGCTGGGACTGGTGTTTTGTGCCGGTGGCTCGAAGCTTGTGTCAGGTGTGGAGATAAGGTTCTATCAGCAAGGCAATGAGTAGGGGCTCTCTATACACAGGACTTCCTGTCGCTGCTTTGTGGACACCTCTGCCTCTGCTGAGAGGGTGGCAGCCAGGCAGATGTTGTTTGAGAGGAAACTGAACTTGTGAGCCTTTCATGTGTTTTCAAACATCAAGAGAGGGGCGCACTGTAACGTTTCTGTGTTAGGTTTGAGGTTTTAGGGATAGATGCTGCCATTCACGTTGAGGGCACTGGCACGCAGCAGTGGTAGTGAATTACGCTTCAGGGAGGAACATTCTTTGTCCATGTTTACTCCCAAAACCACTTGTTTTCTTTCTTCTCAGTTCTTTTTTTAGCAGCTATGTTTTACTACCAAGGGGACATTTTCTGTCCCCTAAAGTGCAAAAGGGGAAAAAAGTACCTGGTGTATTTCAGCTAGTCAGAATAAAAACTCCCAGCCCCTTGTGTGTGAAGGCTGGACAGCTCGAGTGTCTCCTTGAGTTGCAGATGGAGAGGCAAGACTTCATTTGCATGATAGAAAGGTCGAGAGGGTGGGCTTCTCCGAGTGGAAGCAATCCAGAGAAGTTCCCTCCGCACGGATCAAACTGTGAGAGTTTCAGGACTTGCTAAACCAAAGCCCTGTTTTTGGTTTCATTATGGTTAGAACATTTGCTTCCAAACTGACCCCTTTTCAGTTTAGCTTGCAGAACTAGAAATACTTCGCATAGGAACTGTTGGAAATATTTTCTTGCTGTTCTTAGAATGGATAAAAAGAATGAAAACAGATTCTCATTTTTTTTTAAATGAACTGGAAAGGTCTCCTCATGACACTACGTGGTATTTTATGGACAGCTAACTTTATGGATCAACTTCAATTAGAGATTAGTGTTGCTCGTCTGAACCGATATTACTTAATTTTATTTTTTTATAAATTAAAGCCATGGTGGTCTCCTTTCTACTAAAAATGAGTATCAAAATGCTCTGCTTGTCTTCTTTCTTAGAGCAGGTTTGGGAATCAAGACTAGTATTTATTTCTCGAAGTGTGTTTGATCTATGGTTCATAATTGTAGGTCTTGGATTATTTATAATGCATATTTTGGAGTTTGAAGCTAGCTACTGGTATTGTTTCAACAGCTATGACAGTTGCCGCCTCCTCTGTGTGTCCGCTGTGTGCCTGAGGAACCTGCACTCCACGGTGCTGCAAACTGCTCTCTTCAGCGGTGCCTTTCTGCCCTCTACACTCGTTTCACCCTTGAAGTGGGGGGAACTGTCGCTGGATCAAAACCTGTAATGGATAACTATGCAGGACTGAATTTACTGGCAATGTTACCTTTGCTTTCTGTGAGATCAAGACTTGGTCATCTTAGTAAGGTTCTGCAGGGGTTAATGAACAGCCTGTTGGAGGAGATACTTTCTGCTGGAAAGGGTCACTCAGGGAAAATTTCAGAAGTTGTTATTAAAAATTTCATAGGTTGAAGTTCTGCAAATTGATTGTAGTTTGTTGCACAGAGCATAAAGAGCACTGAGCAGTAACTTATGCTGAAGTCTCAGAGGCTTGAGGATTATTTGTTGAGATCTACTTGGCATTGAGCCCTAAATTGTGAATTCTGTCAGTAAACTAATACATTTGCTGGATCATAGCATCTTGGGGTCTCGTTGAAACACTCGCTAACTCTCCTGTCCCTGGAGGGGCAGTGATTTATAGGCACTGGAGGCATGGTGTGCCAGGGCAGAGTTGGCATTGGGGTGGAAATCATCTTGGCCATTGACTGCGCAATCTGCTTGAACATGCTGTGTCTGTACCGCTTAGCTGAGCCGCTCGAACCTCAGGTGGCCCTTATCTATCATCTCCTAGAATCAAGCGGCAGCTTCTGTACTGCCCAATCTGATGTTGTTTTCAGCTGCATGATCTTAAAATGGCTCAGGGGATTCTTACCATGCAGTTTTTGAGCGATAAAAACAGAGAATGAGGAGGGTGAATGAAGGCTTCGTGAATGGACCTGGTGGAAGGCAGACTGCGTGATTTTCGCCTTGTCTCTTGCTGCTGTTGACAACTGTCAGGCCTTTCTCTATGAACCAAGTTTTCATGTCTTGGGGGCTAGTTACAGACGCAGCAGTGCCTAAGAACAGGAAAGTGAGAGATGTGCCTCAGGCAGACCTGGGAGTAGCTGTCAGGCCTGTGACATACAAGTCGAGTCTCTACCATTTCATTACATAGTGATTTTTTCGTAATGAATGTGGCAGATCAGATGTCAGTGATGCTCATCAGCTTTGCTCTGTAGACCTTGGTAACCCCTGAAAAGCTACATCAGAAGTATAGAGGGATTGTGACTGATGCTGCTGCTTGATACTGCTTTTTGTTGGAGCCTTGTTCAGTCAAACAGGAGTGCGGTTGCTTTGCTTTGTAAGCATCCAACTGCTGACGGCTCTTGGGGCAGGAATAGAAACCAAGACTGGCAACGCTCAGCGTTGCAACACAAACATGTGCTTGACCAAATGGCGGTGGGTTTGTTCTTCTGTGGGCTGGCTAGTATGGGGAAGTGCATGCCTTTGTCCCACCACCCACCGCGCACCTTGTGTCGCAGCTGTTCTCATGGATGTTTTATGCATTCGAAATCTCTGGATTCAGCCCATCTACCTTTTTGGAGATAACAATGTCTGTGAAAGAGAAATGCTTTTAGATTGCAAAACATTGGGTTTAGAAGCTATTTGAATGCTGTATATTTTCTGTATGTTTATGAAAATATTTATATTTGGTTAGTGGAAGTTGTCCTTTGAAGAACAGAAGCCAATTTGGTCGGTTACCCTTTCCAGAAAGCAAGCCTCAGATGTGAAACTATCAATCTCACATAGTAAATGATGAGCAGTGACGTTGCTTTGACAATGAGTCTTTCCACCTCTGAGTTGCCAGCTGAATGCTGCCTAGCTCCTGTCTGAGAAACTGGCGTGTTTCAGTGCAGGGTACCCTGTGAAAAATTACACGTGGGCTTTGTATATGGGGATTGGAAACTGAGATTTAGGCACACTCTTGTCCAGTATTTTTTTTCACTGTGACTGAACAGATTGTGTCAAGGCACAAAACCACTTTAGCGTTTGAACTCCCTCAAGCTAGCAACGTGAGTTGTTATTTTCGACCCGTGCGTGCGCCATCAGAAAAGGAAATTTGGAAGACGGATCAAATAATGTCTTTTGGCCTTTAACTGTAGGGGAATCTGTCTGATCCAGACTTGACAGTCGGTGTTGTGAAAGCGGTCTTGTGGCAGGCACGACGTGAGGAAGCACTAAACCTTGCAGCTACTGGGAATGGAGCTGGAGGAGGGAGTGTGTTAAATGAATTGCAGAGATGACTGGTGTGCTGGTGAGTTAGAGGGCTTCCCCTGCAGCGTTGGTGCGATGCCTGGTGACGGTGTCTTGGAGGCTGGAGCACTGCAGCTCAGCATCTGCCCTTCCATGGGAGCCGTTCGCTGTGGCAATTCAGTTTCCTTAGATGCTGCCTCTTGGCTAATGTAGGCTGGTGAAAATTATAAAAATAGAAGTGATCCATGATGGAGAGTACTAATCCTAATGTTTAATCATAATCACACAAGAACTTAAATAATTTATCACCGGAAATATAAAACCCAAACCAATGGATTACGGCGGATTTGCAGACGTTGTCATCTGTTTTATGCTGATCTTTTTTCTTTAATACTTTGCCAACTAGTTTTGAAATGGTTATTGCAAGGCATTTAGTTAGCTTATGAGAGATTGCTAAACAGGAAAACTGCACTTAATGCAATAGTGGCATGGGAGTTTACTAAAGGGGATGTTGACATAGATTAAATATTAAAAATAACTATTTCCTATTATTCTAATAAAAATAAACAAAATATCCCTTACTTTGTATTAGAAGTAAGGAATGTTTTCTAATTTTAGGGAGTTACTTTTTTTGGTTTGACCATGTAGTCCAAAGGAAGTTCATTATCTCTGTCATCCACGTTATATTTTGTCGTGGCAGCTGAGCTTCTGAGCAGGAGTTTATTTTTCTTGGTTACAGTGGTATCAGGTAGCCTCAGGATGTGGGTGTGCCGAGAGACATACCTCTGCATTTCCTCTGATCCTACCCTTGGCATGGGCCTTCCCCATCCCCCCCAATAGATAACGCTGATCTCTTGCCCCTAACCCTGTCCCTGTGTGTCCCACCTCTGCAGGCTTCCCGCAGGTGGGTATGCACCTGCGGGTACGTGCGGGTACGCCCTCCCTGGTGCCTTCCACCGTGTGCTGCCCTGCGGTTATGCTGCTTGATTTTTTTTTTTTTTCTTTCCCTTAAAAATTTTATCCTCGGAGAACATGCCATGTGGCAGGGTATCAAACTTCATGTGCCACGTGGCTCTGCAAAGGAGAGAAAATGGGAATAATCTCTTGACTCTGCATTTGTGTAAAAGAGGCAGGTGTGCTGACCTCTGTGCATGAGAAGGTGATTTAGGTCTGGGAGCTTCAGGGAGACCAGAAGAGCTAAATGAGAAAACAAAAGGGATTAGGAGTGTTGCTTGTGGCCCTTCCCATGAGTTGTGGGATATCGGGAATCTGTTTTCCTTGGGCAGAGGGATCTTTGAGAGAACTGGTGTGCAAAATAACTTGTACTCAGTGTTTGCTCATCAGGTTAGGTGCTAGGTTAAGGTTATTGAGTTAAGGAGGTACCACAAAGATACGTTTACGTTAATACGCTTTTTCTGAAACTGCAACGCTTTCTGGGCTTGAACAAGAGTTTGAGAACTGGTTCAATTTTTTAAAGTGAGTAGAACAAAAGAGGTGTGTTTTTAAAAAAAACTATCCTTTTAAATTTTTAAAAACTGTGTATATTCAATGTAATTATTTCAAAAATATTTCTTGAACTTCTTAGATTTTTTTTCAATCTTTTCTGGTACTTGCTGGTACTTCAGTCCACTAAACACCTTCACTGCATTTATTTCCATGATTCATCTAAATGAAAATTGTATTAG
Organism: Buceros rhinoceros silvestris; assembly: GCF_000710305.1. Lineage (NCBI taxonomy): Eukaryota > Metazoa > Chordata > Aves > Bucerotiformes > Bucerotidae > Buceros > Buceros rhinoceros. The sequence continues at coordinate 5,528 of NW_010414537.1, forward strand.
CCATAGATATATCCATAAGATCTATTACATATAAAAGATATATTTATCCATAGGCATGATATGTGTACGTGTGCATATCTGATACGTGTTGGACTTGGTAAAATATTTTGTACAAATATTTGTTTGAAGCAAAACTTTAATATGACCTCTGTTTTGTGCTAAGAAAAGCAACTGACAAAGAAGCAGTGACCCATTTTTTCTAGGTAATTCTTCTTACCTTAAGAAGATGGAGAAAACAGCATTTGAGAACTGATGTAATTTTTTCCTTATTGATTCACATTTATTCTTTTTGGTTGGAGGGAAGTGAAAACTGCAGTTGTACTGTATTGTAAAGCTTATCTTACATGCTATATTTATACAGTTATTAAATGCAGCGTGTGCATCTTGCCAAGAATTACCTCCAATATCCCCTCCTGCACAAAATTTTAATGTGCTGGAAGCTGTCAAATGCTCTAACAGGAAAAATATTCATACTGGTTTCTCACAGAGGCTATAGTTGTGCCAGCCATAGGTAATTTAACTTAATGTCTGTGTAGGGCACGCTGCTGTGTCGTGTGGGAGAAGCCAAGTTATTTTCTAAGTGGTGTCTGACAAAGGTGGAAAACGTGTGATAGTGCCAGGTTGAAGGACTGCTTATGAAAAGAACCTAATAAATCAAAAGGGCTTGTGGCGGGGAGAGAGAAGGATATGTAAGAAGAAAGGAGGAAACAAATGTGAACTAGAGAGAATGATCAGGAAAAGTTGGGAGTCTGGATTGAAGAGTACATCAGCATGTAAGACACTTAGGGGTCTTTGAGAGGACAGGAAAAACTATTTAAGATTTTTCCCAAGGTAAGTACAGAAAACCAGCCTTGGATGTGCGGTGTTACTCTAATGATGATAAAGGCATTATCATTTAGTGGTGGTGTGCTGGTCTCCACGAAGCTGGTGAAGGGTCTAGAGAGCAAGTCTTACGAGGAGCGGCTGAGGGAACTGGGGTTGTTTAGCCTGGAGAAAAGGAGTCTTAGGGGAGACCTTATTGCTCTCTACAACTGCCTGAAAGGAGGATGTAGTCAGACTTTTCTCCCATATGACAAGTGACAGAATGAGAGGAAACAGCCTTAAGTTGCACCAGGGGAGATTTAGGTTGGACATTAGGAAGTATTTCTTTACAGCGAGGGTTGTGAATCATTGGAACAGGCTGCCCAGGGAGGTGGTGGAGTCCCCATCTCTGGGACCCTGGCAGTGCAGGGTGAATGATTGGACTTGATGATCTTAAAGGTCTCTTCCATCCAGATGGTTCTGTGATTATAACCTACTGCCTTAGGCCTGGGAGCTTCCAGTTTACTCGGCATCATCTGGAGCTGCTTTTCTTCCCTCTTACTTTGCTTTGACAAGCCAACTGTAAGGCTTCAGGCATTGTGAAATACCAGCTGTTTTTTAAGACTTGCGGTATGTAAAATGCAATCTAAACTGACTTCCTTATAGTAAGGTTTGAATTTTTATATTTAGGAAAAGTTGTTCCTTCAAAGCTCAGTGAATGCGATTGGCTCCAATTGTAATGCACTGTCAAGTGAGAATGTATCTTTTAGAAAAGCACCAGCCAATGACCCTTTCTTTCATCCTGTATTAAATGACGGTGGTGCATGTCTGGGTAACATGAAACACTGAAGGACTATTAATGGGAGATTTGATTCTTTGTATATTCAGAACGTGGAACTTTAGTCACAGATTGCATAACACAGAACTATCACAGCAATTTGCATAAAAGCCACTCATGTACTATTTAAAACACTCTTGCAGACCTACAGGTATGAACTGGTGTGAATGTAACTGGGAAAATTAAGTTTGGCTGTCTTGTATTGCAATCCAAAATATTTTGTTCCTGTAAATTGCCTTTACCTTCTGCCAGTATTTTATTTTGTAATTGTAAGTGGGGATTCAGTTAATCCGTCATTACCTGTTTTTCACTAGCTTTATCTCTTTTAAAATCACTTTGACATTATTTTACATGATACAGAGAATATGGTGTGATTGCCCTGTGGAAATGTATATTTGTATTTTTGTATATATGTACATTTGATGTTGTTGCAATTACCAAATGTTTTCTGGAAAACCCAAAACATAAAACATTTTAAAAGCATGTTTTAAACTGGTTAATCTTAGCAGGACAAGATGTCTTGAATTTCCAAAATCCTTAGATATGCCCTTTAATCCTTGATACCCTCAAATTTATTTATGCATGTAATGTATAATTTATCCTTGGGATACTTTGTACCATTGCTTGTTCCTATATTCACACTAGTTCTACATGGAAAGACACCTTACAGTCTGCTAAAAAAGAGTGATCAGAGCTTGGCCCTTGAAAATTTTGACTGCCAAAGCAGCTTTCCTACACTGTTGTGTAGGAAATTTGGTGCTAAAAGAAAATTAATGCCTTATTTTATCTGCCCACAGTCTAAATTGATAGTGTAGTAATGACAGCATCGTCATAGCCTGTGTAATTCCTTATGTTTTCCTTGCATATTGGCAGTCAAGGTTTAAGTTATACTTACATGGTCTGGTGATTGATTACAAATTCCCACCAACTACAACCCCTTGTAGCAGCTGATGTCTTTTATCAGCTAAAAGTCCCTGAGGGCCATGTTATTTTCCCCTCTGAATTCCTCAGGATCTGTGAGTAACTATGTCTGGTTCCAGCACGGATGGTCAAAGGTAGATGGAAGACTACACCTTCACTGCACTAACGTACCTGTCCGATTTTAGGTGTCTCTGGATGGAGGTGTGGTGATGATACAGTCCTGCCATGTGAACTGTAACTCATGGTAAACGCTCATTAATCCTATTTATCTCTGTAGGATTTAGATCAAGCTTTGAATTTGTTTCCTGGTGAGTAACTAGAAAGGAGGAACTGTTCAAACTATTACTATTGCCTGTAGCTTCTTCTACTCCCAAAGACTGAACTCCCTGAAATGCCCTTGCAGGCTGCTGCCTTTGGGCTCCTGGTCAGTTGATGTCTGGTCGGTGGGAAAGGGATTTCTGCCAAGTTTTAAAAACCTAACTTGTATTTAGGTAGATATTTTGAAAACCTCTTCGTGCTACTTTGCTTCTCTCATTTTACATTTCAGTGCAGTACCAGTTTTGCTAAATGGCACCAAGTTGCATGAGGAAACATTGAAGTTTCACTTTCTCTTGGTGGTTTACCCTCAGTGTACGTGCACAGAGTGATGCAGGTTTTCAGGTTGTATCACGTACTTCTGAACTGGCAATTGCTTATTTTTAAATATTGTTAAAAATTCCTGATGAGTTTTGATTTCCTCACCTTCCTTTTCTCTTATTTTTTTGTGGTTCTTACTTAGGTTTTGGGATGCTTGATATGAAGTAATAGTTTCTGGGCCTTACCCAGAGGGCTCGCTTGGGATGTGAGTGTGTCCGCGTGGGGCTGTTAGGTTCTAGTGAGATCCTAGACCATTTCTGAAAGCAGAGAATATATTAAAACCTTAAGTAGTCTTTAACAGGTGTGTGAATGTACTGAGGTTTTATGGTAGTCCTACATTGTGTTCACCTGAACCTTCTTGTTTTGAGTTCTGCCCATCCCTGTTATGTCCTGATTGTTTTATCCATCACAGAGGATGGTGTGAGTTCACCCAGCACTTGACGTGAATCACTAGTAGGCATGAGAAAGTTATTCAAGGTCTGTATTCGTTCAGTTTGCAGCAGCACCGAATACGGTGATGCCTCTTCTCTGTGGATTGTGCTGAGGCCAGGGAATGCACAGAAGTATGCTGAACAGATGGCAATCTTTGTAAAAACTGAGGTTTAACTCCACACTTACTGTTCTCAGTGATGCCTCTACGTGATATTGTTGGTTAGTACTGTGTCTTAGAAAGTGCTTGTAGCTACCGTCTCGGTGCTGTTGCAGGTTTTTGGAAGCGTTATGGAAGTGACTCCAGTAATCCTATTGGAATGCCGCTGTAGTTGTGTCAGAATCCTATTGGTTTCCTTTCCTGCGGAAGGAAGAGCCTGGTAAATTGATTACTGAGATGAAAGCCTTTGCTGCCTGGGTCCGGTGCGATTTGCACGCGCGTGTTGATGGGAGAGGGTTCGGGTGAAGGAATGGCTGAGCCACGGTGCTACTGGGTGGGGGCTGCTCTTCTGAGAAGCTCCTGAGCAGCAGACTAGAGCACATTTCAAATTTGTGTGTCTTCCCAGCTATAATTGCTCAGATTCATAGAACCCTGGGGAACCTGCTTAATTTAAACTATCTGCATTCTCTTTTCTGAGAATTTAGGTTTTTGTAGCTTGTAAGCCCCATAGCGGATTACGTTATTTCAAGAGCACAAAGCTCTAGCTATAATAAATGTAATGTGAATTATTTCCTGGTGTTAAGAGTACCAATTTTGAAAAAAAAATCTCTTACAGCTGCGTGTGGGATTCCTAGTTACACTGACAAATTCCTGGAGGTTGTGGTGTGTGTATTTGGGGTTTTTTGGTTTGTTTGGGGTTTTTTTTGTTTGTTTGTTTCAGGAAATTGTAATTTGCTTGCCATGGTCAATAGAAGAAACATAGGAAAACAACCGCTAACTGAAACCTTGTGAAACAAGATGGGAGTGTATTTCGTAATGTTGTGACTTCAGTTCTCCTTGCTAGGAATAGACCTGAAGAGTAGATCCCACTTCCATCAGTGGTAGAACAGTGGCCATAACTTCATGTGGCCTCTGATTAACAGTGAAGAAAGGCTGAGATGTTCTTTGGGGCAGACTGGTGTTTCGGTGGAGTTGCTCTGTGTGGGTCTCCGGGTAGTGTTTGTCATATTAATTGACTCGGTCATTCTGTCTCAGAACTCATTGCCATTTCCGTGCTATGGGAGGGCGTGCCTGGGGAATGGCTCTCCAAGTCTTAACAATGTTTTTCAAAACTTGTGGCTTAATATGCAGGACCACAAATAGATTTTGCTAAATTGTTTATGTTTGAAAATAAGACTCCTAAGTAATATGTCTTTTTCATTCCAGTGAGGAGCAGTGATTTCATCTAATGTTTGTAAAATTTGTGGTGGAGCAGTTCTACAGGAAAATTACTCCTCCAAAGATTTTGCAAGAATGCCGTTCTTGGGAGATGTTCTTTATCTGGAAAAGAAATGCAGCAGTATTTAGCTTTTCCTGTTTTGTGCTGAATATCATTAGAGTTTGACCTCAAAATCCAGTGTTTCAGTAAGGTAATGTTAAAGTTTAATGAACTTAAAATGCCTTTCATCTTGATTTGAAAGAGCAGCAGATTTTGAACTGTTAGGCTGTCTTAGGAAACTCCATTTCCTACGGATATTTAGGGTATTTCATTTTGGGATGTTTCACTTTCTTGTCAGCTCTGCTCGTGCCCATCTCTTTTAAATTTTCCCAGTTTCTCATGTTTTTCTACCTTGACTCAGGTGACTTGATTTTATCAGAAACCTAGACTGCTCTGTGATTAGTAAGAGGTATTGCTCTGAGAAGTCTGGGCTTTTTTAAAAAAAACATGTTTTTCCCTTTCTTTCTTTCCTTCCTTTCTGTCTCTACTTCTCTCATTTTGATTCATCTCAGTTCTGCAGCTTGTGCTTTCTCCTTGTAATCTGGGCTGTATTACTTTCACCTCCTCCATTTGCCTTCCCCCTCTCCCTGGTATTTTCTTCTCCCTCCACTGCATCTGTTTCCTCTTTCACTTCTTTCCTGATGCTCTCTCTTCCTTTCAGCTGTTTTCCCTACCCTGTTTTCCTCAGTGTTCCTGTTGGCTTCATCCTTTTGCAGATCCTCTGGAATCTGTTTCCTGCATGGCTGAGAGTGCGTTTCCTCCGGAAGCTGCTTCCTGTGTAGGTGAGAGTGCTGGACAGGAAGGCTGGAGTGGAAGTTATGCCTTTAGGACCAGTGAACATAGTTGGTTTCAAGGGACCAGACAGAGCTGGACCAGCAGTTGTGTGCTGGGCTGTTTTCAGCTGATTTTCAGTGTCCACTTTTTGTAAATGGTGATTGCTTTGCTTTTACCTGTTATTTAAAAAATTTCTGCCTCCTTCCTGTTGGAATTGGAGGCTTCCAATGTTATCCCCCAAATTATTTTGCTGCTTGCTACAGGTGATAGGGCAGACTCCAGTGGGGTGTGATGTGGATGAAAGCTACTGCTGGATTCTGCAGGGTGAATCAGCCACCAAGGCTGGAAACTTGCTCTCTTCAAAGACAGCGTCACTTGATTCTTACCTTTCCCACCAGCCTCTGGAGGTTTGTGCCATGTGGCAGTGCTCAAGCAATATGTTGTGTCCTGAGTGGAGCAGGTGGGGATGGGAATGGTAGGGTTTTTTAAAGCACTTTTCAGGTTGCTGTTCTGTGTTGCTTGCAAGGCAGAAATAGCCAGCACGCTCATGCGGTGGCTCCCTCCTGTTAGGCATTGATGGTTTCTTTCTTTTTCATGTGAGCTCCACTCATTCTTCAGGGGCTGATAGACATGATAATTTTATTTCTGCTTCCCGGGCTGGAGGTGAGAGGACTATTTGTACTCAAGGTAAAACAACTGCTACAACAAAGTGTCTGTATTGTGAGAAGGCATTTGCAGCATGATGGTGTCCCGAGGGGATTACCTTGATAGCTAATGGCAACTACAAATCAGGTTAGATGGAAATTCAAGAAAAACTTTATCGGAGATTACTTAGCAACTCTTTTATTTTATTCAGACTACATTTGTTTCTTTGGGTTTTTTGATTGTTACTTGTTTGCTTTCTGTGGACAGAGTCTTTATATGTCTGGTAGAATTCACAGGCATTGCAGTCGGAGGAGGAGGTGATGCCCAGCTGATTACTCCACTGAAGTCTGTGATGTGCTATAACTGAATGCTCAGCAGGGTCAAGGCATAAATGGTCAGTAACTGTCCTGTAAACAAGCACATCTCAATTAGTTCACATCATTTCTCCCCTTGTGAGGGTGAAGCAGTTCAGTATCACCATTTGAGAGCTGTTTTTTTTAAGTTTCTCTTGAAACTAATTTAGAGTTTTGTCATGCAGTTCCTGGTTTAATGGAGAACATGTATTTGAAGAATAATTATTGTGACATTCATTTTCCTGTGCTGGCTGATTTTATAGTTTCGTATCATTTGAAGTATTACTATCTTTCATGATGGGATACTGATAAGAAATTAATCTGGGTTAGTGATTTTTTTTTTTTTTACTTCAATATTGGATCCTTCATAACTTCAGAGTCATTTTCCTCATGTGTCCCTTCAGAATGAGAATACATTGCTGGGAAAGAGGTGGCTTTTGCTTAATTTTCTCATTACATCGTTATATAGGATTGTCCTCAGTCCACTTTTCAGTAGCAACCGTGCTAATTGACCTCCCCCACAAATGTGCTTTGAACAGATCTCAAAAGATTTAAAAGTTTAAAATCTGTTGAGGTTTTAATTATTTCCTGCTGGTTAGATCTAGTGATTTACAAAAATGAAGCAGAATCATCTACTGTTACATTTATCATTTATTGCTTACATAGACTGATAAATATTACCCCTGATATCCGATTGATGTTTTTGCTTGTTTTTTTACTTAAAAACCAAATTCTGTATAGAGATGTTGCATCTTTTAACTGTGGTTTTAACTTATTGTTTTAAGTGAATAGTGTGGCCATAATAGAAAAATCATATCCAAGGTGAACAGTTTGTTAGCCCCCCTTACAGAGTGATTTTCTCTGTGAATTACAGAGAACAGACTTGTATGAACTTCAGTTTTCATTGTTTACTGCTGGCAGAGTATATATTTAATGGGCTTTAGCAGATATTTGGCTATTTGTGTTTCCACAAGTTAGACTGCTGCTCCTTGCTGCTCTAGGAGACTTTTGAAGCAGGTAGGAGGGTTTGAGCAGAGCAGCCTTGGGAGAGTTTGCCAAGAATGCATGTGGAGATGCTGTCCTCTGGCTGTTGAGACCTCTGGGTCTCAGCGCAGGTTTTGGTAGACTTGTGAGTCATGTTCAGAGGATCAGTCAGTTCGGTTAGTTGTGTGTGGCACAGCATTCTCCGCTGGGGAACAATGAGTCACAAACTTGTGAGTTTCCAGTCCGTGGTATAGAAAATACCCACATAGCTGCTTGCATCGTTTCATTTAGAAATGATGGAGCAGTGCAAAAGTTAAATAACTGGGCTGTATACTTCAGACCGCCACTGTATTTTCACCTCTGGTCTTTTTTTTTAAAAAACATCCTATTGAGAAGTAGCATTTTATTGTCACAAAAGGAGAAATGTTAGTTTCTGAAACAAAGCACGCAGGATCCTAATACAAATATTTCCTGAATAATATAGCCACAGTACTAGTTGCAAGGGTGTGTTCTAATTGTTTTGCCTCTTTACTCTCCTGCCCGTGTTTCATATAACCTCACTTACTCTGGTCCATTCAAAAGGATGCTGCTGAAAAATTTGTCCATTTAGTTGTTCAGAATGTGTTACCTTATTTGAAGAAATTGAACAAGTTTGTCTTTTGCTACAGGGTCTCTGTGCTGTTTTTCTGCTTCTCTGACTTATAGGCAAGATTCAGCCTTGTGAAATTATCACGGTCTGAAAATCACTCTTACTACTCTTACTACGGAGAACCATCTCCGTAGAGAGGCAGAGGAAGAGCTGTCATTGTTATAACTTCTCTGTACCAATTGCATATATATTGATTTTGTCATTCTTTCTAATCTTTCATGCTTTGTCTCACCAAGCTGTTATGCCATTTAGATGGTAGTAACTGGTCCAGGATCATACTGTATTTTATTCAGATTTGATTGTATTTATCTGAATAGTCTGTAGAAGAAAATAATACTAAACAAAATCAGATGTAAAACTAGGCTTCCTAGGCATTCTTGCAGCTTAGCTCCATTGTTTGCATTCAGTGTGTTATTTAAAACAACACTTAAGGCATCATTTGTGTTGAAGTGATGTTCTGTGAGGTGATTCAGTAAGCCAATGCCTGTTCAGAGGGCTGAAAGTATATTACAGCTGCTGTTTATATTGCTTTTGTATGTGTTCTTCTGTATAATAGGTTTAAAAACCCATTTGCCTGCAGCTTGCTGGCAGATACTGTCGCTGTCCCTACATTACGTGGCCGTTTTCCTTTATGTATGCATCAGTGCCAAACCCAGTAATAACTTACTGCTCATGCAGAAATTCTTCTTAGCCATGGTAAGAGCAACTGTTGATTTTTACATAGGTTTGTGCAAATAGCCAGTATCTTGCTATGAATTCGGTGTGTGCCTTTAAACTTTTGGTTGATGATATTAAATTCAAGATGATAGGCATGTATTTATAAAACCAAAATTCTGAGCCCTGCTAGTATACACTGTTGCTAAAATAGTAAATATTTAATTAACTTGTTCTGTGTGTATGAGCACCTTATGATTTTAATAGGATTAATTTTATGAATAGAACAGGCAAGATCCATCTCTCTTCACTAAGCCTGGAAGACCAGCAGAGCACTGTGTGAGGACTTCCTACGTTAGTGCTTCTCAGGTCCCCTATGTGGTAGAAAGTTTCTGGTACTGATGTGCATATTATTTGTAAATTTAAGAGAAGTGAAATATGAGCATGAAACTAAGGGCAACAATTTATGCCACCCTTCTTTCAGGGATGGGGAGTACCTTTTACAGGTGTTTTCAGCAGTGGTTCAGGAAATTGCTGTTCATGAGGTCACCAATATACATGCGGTGCTCCGCAGTGATTCAGCTGGAAGCCAGTAGCTTAAAGACTGTGGTGAATTCTTTAAAGTACTTTAAAATGGTCTTTAACACAGTTCATCATCTATGGACACTTGGAATAACGTGGCAGAACTCAAGCACTTTGTACGTCTACAATCAGAATTAGTATTTTGGTAGAATATTCTGTAGTTCTTTTCCCAAGGTGATTGCTTAGCAAGGGAGTGAAAATACCTGGTGTCAAGATAGTTGTATGTGATGAGCTACTGGTGGTAGAGTCCCCTTGGGTAGTTAAGTAAGTGAAGAGCTCCCTCATGCATGACATCTCATTCTGCCCCCTGCTCTGAACAGCTGCTCTTGGCTTTCATCCAGCACCCCTCAATTTTGTGATCTGTATTGCGGGAACTGCCAGCGTACAGTAACAGAAAAGCTTTTTTGCCAGCATGCTGGTTGCCTTTTCTGCTGCTGAAGGATTTATTGTTATGGGACTCGAGACAGTGCTCTGGAGGATATGTAGAGGTGTTGAGCTTGCTCCACATCTTGGTTTCCGTGCTGCTTTCCTGTTGAAAAGGCAGCTTTCATGTGTGGTCTTGTATGATCGCTCGTGAACTTTGCCTGCTGAAGACTGAGGACCAGATCTTTTAACAGTTATGTTGGGTTCTTTTCTGAACCTGCCTTCAGGTTGGTTATAATGAGCTGTTTGAAGCAGCCATGTATATTATGGTAACTTAAGAGTAGTTTTCGTAACTGAATTGGAGAAAGATGTGCTATCTTAAGACTCCGCATGTAGTATGGTTCAGTAATGCAGGTTTCTCACTGGCATCCACGTACTCCATTTAAAACCCTGATTGTACTGTAGCTCAGCAGGCTTAAAGTCCAGGTAATTCTAAATTATACTCTACTGCAGAAGTTTTGTAGTATTTAGTTTATTTGCTGTTTGATTGTTTTAGGCTATGTAATAAATACTGACTTGTGCTCTAGGATTTTAGCTTAAATTTTTTTTTTCTTCTTTTCATAAATATCTTTCCTTCTCTTGAGACCATGCTCTTGGATATGTTTTACTCTGTGAGATGACAAATTGACATTCTTTGAGATAAAGTTTTGAACTGTTCATCAGTGTACTTCACTTGTTACTGCGAGGCAAGGCATCAATGTGATTCAGCCATGACATCATACAAGCTGCATACAGAGGTGAATTTTCCTGAGCATTCCCTCATTTGCCTCTGCTGAGATGATCACAGCTGTTAGTTCATACTAGGGGAAGTAGGTGTTTATGTGATTTTGACACATCTCCCACACAAATTTGGGCTGCCTTCAATGATGCGTTTCATTTTGGGCAGCAGCTGGGGTGAGTGAATGCAGCCGGAGGACCTGTGGTGATGTACAGCTGAGACGTTCTGCGTTGGTTTACCTTTCATTGTTTGTCAGTCTTAAGGAAGGAAACTTACTGCAGCTTTGGAATGAGTCACCTGATTTGAAGTTGATTTTGTAAACTAATGTTGCTGATGGTAGAATTTATTCTGAAACTTATTGATTCAATAAGCATTGTATCAATAGTTCCCTTTGAATTGCTTAATTAGGAATGCTCCGTGTTGCTGAAGAAATGGAGTGCAGTTTGTCCAACGCTGGCTGGATTTCAGAGTGACTGTGTGGAAAACAGTTGTGGGCACAAAGACATTAGTCTCTAAGTTTTTAGAGTTGTGTTTTAACTCACCTCAGAAATTTTTGGCAGTTGAGAACTATTAATGTTTTTGTGTCTTGTTTATCACAGGAACTGCAGTTGTGGATCAAATCGCTGTTTCATCGGTTGTGGTAGACATCTGTGGAGAATGCAGCACCCGAAGGTTTTTGCAAAGTGCATTTGCAGAGGCTTATTTTGTGCCCCAAATATTCGTTATGCTATTATGCATTACGGCTCATTATGCCATCGCAGTCTACTGCACAAGCCACAGTGCCTCCTGTATGATGTAGCTGTGGTCTCCTGTTTTTAAAAGCATGTAATAAAATGAGAAAGGTGCAGAGAAGGGCAGTAGAGGTTTTCAAAAGTATGAAACAATAAGGAACAGTTCAATAGAAAAAGGAGGATTTTTCAGCTCTGAAAAGAGGCGACAGAGGGAGAGAATGTGAGAGGCCTGAGGAGGGAGAAAATTATTTGCCACCTTTTCCAGTCCAGAAATAGAGGGGTATCCAATGGAAGTGGTAGGTAGCACATTCAAAGCAAGCAAGAAGGGATACTTCTTCAACAAGCTGACTTAGAAACTCTGTTCTGCTAGGTAATTTTTGTTTAAAAACCAAAACTTCAAATTATGCGTGGCCTGTCTGTGTAGCTGTTCAATATTTCCAAGAAGTTATCGTTAAACTGGAAGTGTTTTTAATTGTCATTTGAGGTAATGGAGTACTACAAATGATTGGACCAAATAAAAATCAGTCTTAGAAATCATGCAAATGTATCTTTCATCTGAAAGATTTGCTGTAGTGTGTAAGATGAAACATTAGAGTTTTGGAATGTTGTAATTATTTTTGGAATAAATGGCATTAAACATTTTCCCCTACTGTAGGTTGAAATAAATGTATGTGTTTTACTTGAAAAATCTGTGTTTCTATACTTAGTGCAGATTCTGCAGGTCCTTGGGTGACACCATCTGTTTGAGAACACGTTCTTGGAGGCGAGGCGTGTGCTGACTGAAAACATGGTCTATGCAGAGTTGTGTATTTAAATCTCACTGACAAAACGAATGGTAGTATAGTATCTGCCTGCTTTTAATACTGCTTTATCTGGTCTGTGTTATCGGGAAGCATTAAATGTTTGTGGAGTTGTATTGCCTTAGGCTTCCCATTCTCTTGGTGTGATCAACAAAGCCTCCTGAGTTATAGGTGATGGCATTGGCAATAACATCTCCTGAACTTGCAGGAGAGTCTGGGCTGAGGCATCTTGTGACGAGGGCGAGTGAATGCCACTGTGGTTCCTCTCACTGAGCCAGGTATCTTGGAAGATTACAGTTTGTGGATGTTTGGGATGGCCTGTCTCATCACAGACAATTTTCTCAGCTGCTCAGAAGTTGTTTTGTAAACCTCTGAAGTATGAAGCTTGCTGGGGCACTGGAGGGTTTTGCATCCAGTACTGTCTTTTATCTTTATTCTGGCTAGTGTTCAGCCTGTCTGTGGCGTATGGGTCCTGACGGGCTTGCCAGGAAGTAGTTGGAGAGGTTTGGCCAGGTCGGTGGCTGTGGGAAGGGTGGTGTGTGGTGGCAGGTGGAGGTGACCAGCCGTGGTGGAGGTGTCTCCTCCTTCCTCACTCCTGACCCACCATCTGTTTGGAGGGCTGCCCCCCACCAGGCCCTCCCTAGCCCAGCAGTGCTCTGGGAAGCTGCTGGGAGACGTGGCAGAGCAGCGGTGGCTGTGGTGGTCAACGTGCTGATGGCGTCCCACGTCTCACTGCATCAGTGTGGTGGCTTAATGACTGAAAAAGATGGGGGCCCTGTCCCCTGCCCTGCCCTGCCCTGGTTTTTGGTGTGTTGGGAGGACGAGTGGTTTTTCTGCAGGTTTATAATTGGATTATAAATAAATTTTCGTTACTATATAAGTAATATAACTAGATTGATTTTACAGTAATAATTTATTTACAAAGTAGTGCACTTATTCCCTATTTTTAATCACATTTAGAGTTTTTCTTGCTTTAATCTTTACATGTGCACTGAAAGCCTCTCCTGCAGAGTGGGGCAAAACGCCCTCATTAAATAGGGTTGTTTTGCTTTCTGCCATGGTGTGACCATTTGGCTGTTAGAAGAGCTCAGCACTAGGTCTGTGCCTTGGCTTAGCTGAGGACAGAAATGCATGTGGAACACGTGGGGCTCGCTTGGTGAATGAAGGTGAGCTTTCTGCCACACCCTAGCCTGGGCCATTTTATTTTATGACGGAGCAGGAAAAGGTGATCTGTCCAGTACCCATTGCTCCACTTAGAATCGTGTGAGAATCTGGGACCAGTAAAGCGAACTCTGAATTGGCTTTTAATAGATTACTCATTGTTACTGGGAAATACTCAAATGCAATACGTGTGGTAGTAAAGATTGCAGGAGCACCTAACTTTCTCAGCCTGGTAAATACAATGGAGCTCCATGCAGGTTTGAGTAGTTAAGGGTTTAACGTCTTTCCTTAACTTTGGCAATCCAAACTGTGTGGCACTCAGTGCAGGAAAGATGACATTTGGAGCCAGGTCACTATCTTGAAGCTCCAGAGATATCACAAGGTGTTAAAATGTAATCAGTGCTGCCTGTGACCACTGAGATTTCACTCCAGTTTCTTGGAGTTTGTTTTTTTATTCATGTCTGTTCCACTGGTTTGTGGTTTGGGCTTCTGGACTTAGCTGTTCTACTTACTTGACTTGCAACCCTTGAGGAGTGTTCTCTGAATATATCAGAAACCTGTGTCCTTGCCACAGAGAGCGTGGTGTAATAAACTGCAAACCTGAAGTGACATGCCAGCAAAAGTAGAACAGTGGATTTTTAAAATAGGTGACGAGAGGACAGCCCTGTTTGTCAGTTTGTGGAGAGCTATGCTTATAGCTTAAGGTCTTGCTAGGAATCTGCTCCGTGATCTTAAGAGCTTGGAAAAGACTATTCATATGCAACTGGAGAAAATATTTGAAATGTTTAATGAATCATGTATGTTAACACTGATGAATGTTGATAAGAATATTACTCCTTCCTGTTGGAAAGCCATAGGCCTAGTCCGTGATCTATGTGATCTGCTGGGTAAGAAACAGAAGAGCATAGGTGTCATTTGGGTTAGGTTCACTTTTAACAGACACTGATTAACCCTGTGCTCTTTGCATACTTACTGCTCTGTTCCAATTTCTGTTCTTTTTGACAAGATACCACAGAATAGGCTTGTTAAGTCTTGCTAGTGGGGAACAAAGGACTACTAAAAAAAATTGCCCTTTGCAACAGGATGCTGTCCTGAGGTCCTTACCCAAGCCTCTTGCCAATTATCCTTGGAGAATTTGTGTAGTTGGGACTTGTAGAAAACTTCCATCTGTTTAGCACAGTGTGCTTTCCTGAAGCTCTCTTTTGTTTTTCATCCTGCAGTAGGTAAAGGAGAAAAAGTGTCTTGCTTCTTCAGGTAGTCTAGTGACTCCTGTCCTGATGCACGCGCTAGGCCATAGAAAGTACTTGCTGTGAATGTTTGACCATTGACTAGAAGGTGCCAGTTTCATAGCTTGTAGGAGTGTGTGCCTGAGGGGACACAGAGAGCTGAGATGCTGCTTTGCCCTCGCTTGCTTTACCAATGCTATAGTGCCAGCATAGCCCAGGAGAGAGTCAGGAATGCAGAACAAATTCTGAGCTTTTCTTCTCTCTGCCCTTTCTTCACTCCGTATCACTGTAAAAGCTGAGCATCCTTTGTGCTTCCTCAGCTTTTGTCTCAGGTTTCAATTTCCATTTTCTTTCTTTGAAGTGCAGAGAAGAGCACACATACATAAACAAAACTTCATGCTCAAGCCAGAATGCAATAGACACAATTGAATAGTAGTCAGTTAGGCATTTTAAGAAGAGCTTGTCTATGAATATTTAATTACTACATTTACTGAGCAAATAAAGAACATGCTATTAATATTCATACTGTGTTAGCTGTAGTTTAAAGGAATTTACTATTTCTTATAGTTCATATAGCATCCCATGTGTTGTGTAGGCCTTCAAAGAATGCCCACATCTAGTAAGCTAATAACACTGCAGCTCTGCCTAGCTACTCCTTAATTCAGAGGATTAAGGAATACCTGTTGTTGTTCTTTGCATAGCATATTTCCTGGCAAAATTCTTCACAGTCATGCAATTATACAAGTCTTGCATGGGTTTTTTTATCATTTTTTTTACCCAAAAATGGTTCTTAAGCAACTGCACAAAGAGCTAAGGTATAGGCTATAAGCTGATGAGATACTGATAATGAGCCTGCCTCTTTAAGAACTCTGGAAGTGTGCTGTCTCCTCTGTCTTTATTAGTGTATCTGCTTTGTAACCTTTTGGAGAGCAAAGTTTAGGAGGTATTTAATATTTGGCTTGTTTGCTCCTGCTTAGAGCTTTAAAAATATTGATCAGCTGAATGATGGAGATGGTTTGCAAGACAAGAGGCCAAAGAACCTAAAACTGAATTCCTCTGCGACATGTTCTCCCTGTGTGCATTAGTTTCTTTTTAAAATGTAATTTGCAAGTTAATGTGTTTTATCTAAGAGTGAGAAAAAGAGTAATGCTTACTTGTGGTGTTGTGACACTTCAAACAAACAAAAAATATCTCTGGAGACAGCCTTGTAGCTTTCATTTGCTTACTAAAAATAGGAACGCCCATCCTTCTTTGTTGACTTGGTCTTTAAATTTCTTATGGCCCTTTTGCATTGCCCACCCTCAGTAAGACCCTGGGTTTAAAGTTCTTACAAGAAAAGTGGCATGCGTCGGCACCGTAGAAGTGTGACAACTTCCACTCTTGACTCAGATATTGCTCTTTTCCCTCTCGCTTAGCTTAGGAAAAGACATTAATAGATGTTGAATTAAGACTTCATCAGTGGGGTCTGTACTTCATTCACTGAGGAGTTCTTGCAGCTATTTTTTACTGCATATAGTGATAATTACTCCTGTTGGCAGAGCAGAACTAATCTAATCTGCTTTGGCTGACAAAATCTGTGAAGGAGCCAGGAATGATTTCTGTGTTGAATTGTTAACCCTGAATGTACGGTTCTGTCAGTACCACAGTAGGCACCTGCTTTGTCTGAGTATGTAGTAATCCGGTGTTAATGAACATATGGATTTTTTTTTTAAAATGTCATTTAACAGGGGAATAATCTGCTCCTATTTTGGTAATCCTGCTTTTGGGATTGGTCTGTCAAAGATGGCTTGTGGCAGGGAACTGTCAAGCCTGGCTTGCACAAAGAAGCTCTTGATACATGAGTGGCTGTATCTAAGTACCTAATTGTTTTTGTTGGATGTGGCTGGAAGAATTTAAAGGAAGCTGGGCACTTCCTGTGCACACACATGGCGTAGCAGCTGATGAAACCCTTGGGGCTGTCTATCTAGTTACCGTTGCTTTTTTATGTGTATAGGTTCAAGGTAGAATGTTGGTCTTGCTGCTACATAGCTTCAGAGGTGATGGTGCTGTTTGGTCACAGTGGGGAGTTTGTGGATCTCTCTCTTAGGTTTGGACTTGGCAGGAATTACACAGCGTTAGTGTGGAGTTTGTTACTCCTCTCAACACAGTAGTTGCAACAAATACTGAAAGATGTGAGATGAGAAAAATGTGCAATCTTCAGGACATTAACCAACTTCTTTGAAGGCAACTTTAAGAAAACAAGTTCTTCTGTTCCAGTGCTTTCCTTCACTGAAACAACTTGCACGTATCAATCTTGGTGGCAGAATGTGGAAAGGGAATTCTTCCAGTTAAATCCATTATGGCAATTTTCACATTTCAGCTCATGCTTAAGAGGTATAACTGCATCATTTTCCTTTTTTGCATGTATATTTCCAGGAGCAGAGTGGAAATGAAAATGAGATATTTCCAGCTAATCTGTTCTCAACAGCATCCTAGAAATGGACAGGGAAGGTCAACACCCCATGTTTTGCAGTAGGTGCTGAGGTGTCGGAAGAGCATGTAAGCGTTACGGTGATGTAACGTTCCTCTTTTGTTCTTCTGCCTTCTATTTGTGTGTAATTCTGCTTTTCTAAGACCATAAATGACTAATAGAAAAATCTCCCCTCTTCATAAGCCTGTATGTGCCTCCTTGCATGGCAAGGTAGTAGCAGTATTCACAAATTAAAAAAAAAAGTGGCTTTGCCTTCTGAGATACGTGAATCGAAGCCAAATTTGCTCACCTTACTACTTCCATTTTTTATGCTTCTTTTGAATGTCTGGCCTTTCCTCAACTATTTCTGTAATAAAATGCTTGCTCTTACATAAAAATCCCACAATTTTTTTCTTACGTATTCCTATAAGGCTGTTTAAAGACTAGCCTGCAGCTGTGTGCACGTAGAGAGAGGAACAGGAGGGGAATATTTCTGGACTTTCCCCGATTTGCTTTATTTCTCTCACAGGAGGCAAAATGGATTTAGCAGACAATTGGCTAAGCAGAGTCCTTCTTTTTTCAGTGTTGTTACTCTTTCATCATGGCTTTTATGGGATGGTGGCTAGGAGTGACTGGCTGCAGTTCTTGTGCAGTTACTGGGAACCCCTTGATGTCGGTACAGTGTGGGCTGTAAACGCAACATGTGAAAAAGCTGGGAAGCGTGGTGATGAAGAGATGGGTATACAACATCAGCAAAAGTGAGTCACACTGGAAGAAAACACGCCTTCCCTGACAGTGATCCATTTTGGTTTTAATGCCCCTTTTTAGCCTAGCATCTACTTACAGTAGCTCAGACATCACGTTTGAACCCTGTATGTTCTCTAGTTTGTCCTAAATGCAGCGTGAATGTCTGTTGATCCAGCTACAGATATAAGGAAACTGCCAGCTTACCCAAGCGTTCTTCCTTGCTTTTGACTGAATCACCATAATAAGAGATGGAAGTTGAAATAAATACAAATAGCTGTTTTTTCCACTATTGGTAATTTTAAAAAAAAAGGAAGTTGAAAGTGGATTAGACCCGTTTTTCCTAAATACTTGTCATTTCCTGGCCTTTCAGTTTTCACTCGCCTGACTGGTGTTGCTATGTTGGAATTTCATATAAATGTCTCACGGCAGAATCTGATCTTCAGAGCTCTTTGTGTTGGTCTTTGAAGAGCCTTAGGAGTGCTTTTAGTACAAAAGATACATCTAGATATTGAATATTATGGTCTGTACGAAACAGACCTTTATTCCATTGAAGTACTTCAGTGCTAAAATGTATTTTCTGAGAAATACCTGTAAGACTATATGAATAGAGGATATATGAAATTGATTTTTTTTTTTTTCTTTTGCATTTCATCTTTCACTTTGTTAGAAGCCTGGTTAGAGAAATCCCTCTCCCCTGTGGGCAGCTGTAGTCCTGCCTGTGCTCTTTGTGCCTAATTAGTCATTTCTAGTCAGTACCCTGTGTAAAATATTTCTATACACTTCTGCCAGCACACATAACCATGTACTGTGGTGAAAAAGCCTCAAATGTTTCTTTTTGTGTTATGTGGCAAATGTTATGGAAGAAAACAGCATGCTTTTTCTGTGGATCTTATTATAATTTGGTTTGCCCGCTCTCTCCTGCTCTAAGGTCAAATACAGTCCCGATTATAGAAACCATATCTGCTTTTGTAGGTGGTACACCTTTTTGTTTTGCAAACTTGCTTTTCATTTCAAGAAATGTTGTGTTAATGCCTCTTACTAAATGAAAAGTAGTGCCAAATGGGCTGGAGGCCACTAAAATGCCAGTCTGTTCCATGAAACCTCAGTGGGCTGTCACAAGGCTTGTACCATTTTGGCAGCCGTGACCACGTTACCAGTTTGTAGGAGCATAACTACTCATGCTGGGAAACATCAGGTGCTTGAGAAACACCTTGATAATCTGCAGGTCTTAATATTGGAAACTGTGCTTGGGGTCCTGAACCCCCGTGTGTCGGGACTTTGTCGGTGTGTCTCTGGGTGCTGGGTGTGCTGTCCGCTCGGGCAATGCCTGCGAATGAGCCAGATACAGGCTGTATTTTTCACTAGTGCAACTTTTTCTGACTCACGGCTTAAACTACCTTACTGCAGTATTTTTCCTGATCCACGCATTAAGAATTCTGAACTGCCATGGCCTAATGTACCCATGTAATTAAAAAAAAAAAGGGGGGGAGGGAGTGGGGAAGGGGGAAGGCAGCATTCACTTTTTCAACAGAATGTTTTTAAGTTGTCTTTTAATGAAGAGAAGCCAGTTCTTGCACTGAAAGACGATGTTCCTGTGGAGGAGACTTTCAGAGGTTAGACCAAGTGAGAGCTCTCCTCGCATCTCTGAGAGAACTGGGTACCCAGCTGCTCTTGGTGCCTTTAACAGTCTTCCTTGTGGTGAGCTGAAGTATAATATTTTTCTTTGAAAAGAAACACAATAACATAGTAGGTTTCCAACTATCCTGAGGACTGTACTTACTGATGAGAGACTGCAGACTGATGGTGCCTTTTACTTACTGCCAGCAAGTAGGGTTGTCTTTTCTAGAACTTCCTGCATTTTAGGTGTCTGCTCTTTTTTAATTTGGAGGTTTCTTTTACTAATTTGTGGTTCTTTATATAATAATGACAGTGATAAAAATCTTTGTTTTGATTGACGAAAATAGTTTCTTTAGGTGATATAAAATTTTGGAAATATTTCTGAAGGTTTTTTGAGTAATGAAATAACTTTTCCAAAACATGAGTAGCATATAATGAGTTCTTTTTAAAGATTTTTGGTTTTCTCACATGCATTATGGCAAAATGAATGCATGTAAATATGAAGACGTTTTTGACTTTAGTCTTGCAGTTTTATCCTTGTAGCTACTATGTTACTTTAATAGTTTAGTCATAAACCTTTCATTTTAATTTTATAAGAGAAAATTGGTGGATACTGAATCATGAGATGCCCAGCCAAACTCACCAAGCAGTCTGTGGACCGGCAGGGGCATTAAGACTGGACAGGAGGCTGGTTCTGCTAAAGGAGCAGTGAGGGGCAAATTTGTCAGTGGTTGTGCAAATGTCATTGTCAGAAAGTGCACTGGTATTCAAGCTGAATTGTTATTCTGTATTGGACAAACCTGGTGGCCCTTGATGGCTTTTACAAAAAATAATAAAAAAAAACGGGGGAAAAAAATTTCAGAAAACAATAACAACTTTATATGTGCCATCGTTAAGGGTCGAGGGACCGAGGTAACAACTCCTCGAGTTCCTTAACGATCCCCTTTGTCTCGCTAGAGACAGAAGGGGTTTAAGGGGAAAAAAGAAAATTCACACCTCGGGCTGCGTTTGGGAAACCGAAACAAATTTTTAATAAACAATAAAACCACACAACTATACACTACTATATATATATATGCACAAACCGAGAAAGGGAAAAAAAATTAAGAAGAGAGGATTCAGATAACGACAGTTCTTAGCAATCCTGTTCAGGTCAGTGCTCTGGGCAGGCACCCGGTGGCGAGGGGGGAGTGAAGGCTCTGCAGCTGCTTCGGGCAGGGAGCAGAATTCTCGCGGCGAGACGGAGAAGGGGGGGAAGAAACCCCCCGCTCGCAGCCGATTTAATATCAGGGAAGCTCTCGGCACGAAACGACAGGGAATTCGAATATTCCGCCTGATTCAGACTGGACGGGACTCACGGCAATGACAGCTCAGAGTCTGTAGGCCTCAGGTTTCAGGCCTAGTCGGTCACCGGGTGGGGCCTAGCCGGGCCTAGCCGGGCCAGCAGAGCCGCAGGAGGGCTCCTCCGTGCAGCATCCGGGGTCCAAGAGGAAGATCCACCCCCGGGCTGCTGCTTCTAAAGGCTCCCGACGTAATGTTGCGTTCACCTGACTCCCTTAACCAATTAAAGGCGGAGTTACTGCACTGCATGGAATAATTCTATTTGTCCATTTCCCAAACAAGGAAGCCTTAGCTCAAACCAGGACAGCAGTCTTGTTTTTAAATCTGTGGGCTCCAAACCAGCTCTTCCCCGAAACCGTTCTTTCTGCCAGCATCATGGTAGAAGCAGCCCATATGTTTTACATCTCTTAGCCTTCTGACCTTGTAATTTTGACGTGAAAGTTATAATCTTTGTGAAACTAGAGAAGCTTGTGATAAGTGCCTAAGCAAGCTAGACTCATTTTTCAAATTTTGCTAGGCATAACAGCGGTGTTTTCCTCAAGCAGCCCAGTGTGCAGCCCAGCACTGGCCGCCTCCTGTGAGCTGGGAGGAAGTTTCTGAGTGGAGGGAAGGGTGGAGGCTACGCCTCCTCCTGGTACATCTGCAGCCCCTTACTCTTGTCATGGCAGTTGTCGGTCACAGATGCCTTCCTGAGAGCTTTGTTGTGCAAGGATTGCTTTTGTGATGCTTTGTGACGAGTACGTTGATTGTGTCTTGATGTCCACAACCATCTTTTAGGGTTGTCTACTCTTGAAGCTTCTTTTATTGAATTGGTGCTTTCACATGTAGAATCGTCCTCTAAATCTGATTTATCAGGTGCTCTGCTTTTTCTGTGTCTGGCTGGTTAGTTCTGTGTAAGACACGAAGTAGGCTCCCTGTTGACTTGTTGTTTTGTTGTCTTATACTTTGTCACAGCCATACCTTTCTGAGTGCAGTCTTAATATCTCAAATACTGGTTTTATAAGTAACCTTTAATTGGGACGTAGAGCAATTCTGTAATCTGCCCTCATGTAAATGATCCTCATGAATCCACTGTAACAGGGAGAACACTAGGAACTCAGTTTTGATATTGACTTGCTGTGAGTGTTAGTACTTAAAAATGCATGTTCAAAACACAGTGCTGGGTCATTTGAAATACTGTTGCTTATAAATACTGTATTTGCTTTTGAACCGTACTGCACAGTGGGTTATAAGGCTCTGCAACAGCATCTTTGTGGAATTAATGTCCTCATAAGGTACTAGCACCTCACAGTGTAATCACCAAGAATGGATATTGCACTCTTCAGCTCTCTAACTATTCATAGTTACTGGCTTTTGTAGGTAGGTCTTTAAAAAAAATAGTCTACAGGAAAATGCATTAAAAACCTTATAAGGAAACATTGTGGCCGAAGCTTTAATCTTTTCAAGACTCACATGATTATTGATGCATGTGAGTAATTCCAAGGCAAACAGTATTTGATTCAGTACAGAAATCAAGGTGGTTTTTGGATCTTAAATCCCCCGCGGATAAACAGTAAATGACTTCTCCGTTGCAAATGTCATCCGCTTCTGTGTTCCAGGTGGACAGTATGTATTCACAACCTCTAGTGTGTTAAAACAGGGCACGTGTGTTCATTAAACATTCAAACTAGACTTCTATCTCGTCAGCTGAAGACACTTGATGCATGCATGAAGAATAACTTTCTCATGTAATTTTCTTAGTATTACTTCATTTTGTTCTATGCTCTCTGCAGAGAACTGCAGTCAGTCTGTATTTAGACTAACTCTTATCTAGTAGCATATTGTAATTTCTCTTTGTTCACATAAAAAGAGAGAAAATAGTTCCTGTTCACAAGGTGTCTACTCAGAATTTGGTTAACACTTTGAATCTCAAGGGAACTTTTATTGCTGAAATAGAACCAGTGGAAGATTTCACAGCATAGTGAAAGTGCTGATTTACAAATAATTGTTTTGGTGAAGTTTGTAATGTATGTGACCAAAGTAAGCAGATGAGTTCCTAACTGACACACTTGATGCTTAGTACTTTTGTTTTTTCCCTATAGTTTCTTTGCCTGAAGAATATAAGGACTTTTCTTTCGGCATGTTGTGAAACATTTGGGATGAAGAAAAGTGAACTTTTTGAAGCATTCGATTTGTTTGACGTGAGAGATTTTGGAAAGGTAAGAATACTTATGATTATATCCTGAGTAACACCTCTGTTCTGCTGTTTGCATATGGGTTTTCATGGTAGATGTGGTGTAGAAGTTGTGACTCATGGATGAGCATTCATTAGTAAAAAAAAAACAATGGGGAGGAATTAGACTTACATGGAGTGGCTGATAAAGGGCAGAGAGAACTCCCTGGTACGAAAGTTCCGAATACGTGAAAAGCATAGATAAGAAGCCGGATTGAAAGATGCTGAGCTTAAGTTAAGCGAAATGTGTGAAGATGGCAAACTCTGGGCTAGTGCTGTCTGGTGAAATCAGTTTTGACTGTGGAATCAGAATCCCATGGCCATCGTAAGACCACGCAGCACAGAGCATGTTTCTTTAGTTTCAAATGCTCAAGATTCACCCGTATATCTGCCCTTGAAAATGTTTTTGATGATCAGTTCTGCAGTCTGTTGGTTTTTCCATCCTGCTGTAAAGCTCAGACGGAGCTATGGTGGGTTAACGCGACTATTCTAATTCACACAGCCTGAAGTATATTCTGTAAGCCTGTGATTAGTTAGTCTATGTAAAGGTTTTTCCAGGCTGTTGTTCACCACCTCCTACATATCTTTTTGATCTGTCATTGCCAGCATATGTTCAGTTTAACTTTGGTTTCTGCTTTTGAGTCATAGGTATCATTACCCTAATTTCACAGGAAAAACTTGAAGTAGCACCAAAAATAGTTATTTATTCAAATTTAGTATATTTCTAGCATTATTCCTTTTTAAAGAGATCATAATTTTACCACCCAATTTTTATGTACTGCTTTTTTTGTAAGTAGACATAGAGGTAAAGATGATTTAAGAGTGCAAGTGTGAATCAAGGCTACGGTATGACTGTTTGAAATGGTTCAGTGATTACTGTTAACCAAAATATCTAATTATCTTTCTGAATCTTTTGTCTGGTTTTAAGTCCTTTGAGTATAAAGTTAAATAAATCTGGTAATTCCACTTGGTCTTTAGTTGTGCTGAACATCTTTTGTCCTCAAATCATTTTTAGGACAAAACGTGTTAAAATGTGGGTTTTTTACAAATTCAGTGTATTGCTTATTAAAAATGAGGGTTCTTTTGATTGTGCAGGTAGCAGAGGAATTACAATTGTTGGTTTCTGCTTTTTTGGTGCACTAGCAATGTCTTATTTAAGCTGTTTAGTAAGTTGGGTATCTCAATGCTTGCTTCATATCTTTGATACCTATGCCTACTGCACAGAATTTAAAAAATATTTCACGTTCTCATTGCTAAGATTTTCACATGGCACATAAACATAAGCCAGCTTGGTTTTTAATACAATCTGTTTTGAAGAAATATTTTGCAGTGCAAACTTACTGCTGCGTCACTGAATACCCACTAAACAAGTTCTGAATTAAGACTTAATTTAACCCAAGAAATAAGTTTCTGGCACTCTTTAATTGTCCTTTTAACAGAATTTATTTTAGAATACAGTTTTATGTCAGTGGAATAGTTGGTTTAAAAAAAATTACTGCCTTCCAGCTATGATATTTATTATTGTGTTTCTCTTCTCAAGGTAAAATTGGATGCAGAGATATGGATTTTTTTACCGTTGTTTGTTGCCACAATATAACACAAATAGCCTAATTATTAGCAATGGCGATAGTGCTTACAAGCAGTGGTTTCTCTCGTCTCGGCCTTTAGTGGCCTTTGTCACCTTTCTTGGAAAGCTACCAGGTGAGAACGCCGTGGCACACTGGCAAGGCGCTGGTGCGTGGGATTCCTGCGTGAGGCCAGCGATGCGCTTGGAAACAACTGCTCGTGCAGGGGTGGAGATGCTAAACCGAACAAGCCTGTGCAGTCCTCACAGTAGCTGTGTTGGGCACACTTTTAGGTGTATCGAGGCTCTGCTGTTCAGGTGTTCCCGTTGCGTGGAAGGTTGCAGTGCGCTGTGTTTAGGCTGATCTGTGTATTTGACCAGCCTCTGCCATGGGGCGTGTAGTCAGCTTCCTAAAGCAGCTGGTGAACTCGAGGCCATTAAGCGGAGGGGAAAATTACTGCTGTATTAAAATGTATATCTAGCCTTATGCTGGGTTTTTTCTGTAGTTTTAAGTGTATTGTTGGTATAGTTAGCTGAGATCTGAAGTGGCATGGGATTTCAGTTGCGTGTCTGATAATGTACTTATTGCTTTGGAGATTCCGATTGCTAGTGGCAGCGATGAGAATAAGAAAGTGTATCTTTTCAAGTTCTTTTCTTCTCAACTTTCCCCTTCGTTACCTTCTTCCTATTAATAACAACTCCAATGTAGTCCTAAATCTCCAGCCTTCTCAAAGTGAAGTTGTATATATGCAAAAGGCAAAAAACCCCCAGCACTGCAGATCTTTCCTGCCCCTGTAACCGAGTATTCTGCTGTTTCTAAAAGAATTCTTTGAACTGCTCTCCCTAAGCATGTACAAAATATGAATGATCTTAAAATGATTACAAGCACAAAGAAAAAGGGTAACATGGTTTAGAAACCCTCTGTTTTCCAAACAGCTGATGAGTGTGTGCAGTATCTACAGCCTCTTAACGTGTTTGAATGTACTGGAAGCTGTCTTGATGGCAGAACTTGGCAAGTAATTTTTAGTGGTGAGATGTAAATAAACAGTATTTGAGGTGACTCCATAAGCCTTATATATCTAGTACTTTCAAATGCTTGAATTGAATTGAAAAAGAAATGGTTACTGAAGTTGTTGTCTTACAGTGGAATAATCTACTTAATATGACAGGTTTCAGTGACTACTTAAGCATGCTAGGAGAGGGGACAGGAGAAAAGTGTCAACTGTAAATGAACAATGTGCCTTCAAGGAAATAAGATTGCAGGGAAAAATCAGACAAGAGACCCGGTGATTGAAACTGTCATTTGTTTGAAATATGTTTTTCAACTCTTTAAAGAAAATGGCAGCAACCCCCCGTGCATGGTAGGAGTAGCAGCTGTACACTGCCTATATACTCATCAGGCTTTTAACAGCCTTGTGAAATACTGGTTAAAAAATGTTTGATGTAATGGTGAAACTTGCATTTAATAACTAGAGGTAAATGAGCTGTTTTGAGCTGCTTGAAAAATTTGGCTTGAACTTTGTGGTCTGCTCTGCAGAGATTCTTTGATCTCTCGGTGATTAGAGGAAAAGCCTGTAAGTGATGTTGATGGGAATCAGAGGTGAAGCTGAAGTAGCAACGTATAAATAGTTAGGGAATAGGTAAAGAAGCAGGAAAGAAGGTAACCCCATGAGTATGTTCTGAATGTGTACATTCTGTATGAATATTGCTCTCAGCTGTTACAAGATGAGGGCTTTCTTCTGTTTCAAGTATAATAGCATGGATTTCCTTATTTTTAGTCTGTGCTTGAAAAGAAGAAAAAGGGCTACATTGCACAGAAACAGGAAGGTTCTTAAATCAAGCTTTCTAAAACTACACAGAACTTCTTTTCCTTGAGTTCTACAGCATTCACCCATTCCCACTCACCTTTCTATCAGTAATTTCATTGTTGCCGCATTAAGTTCCTGAGGGAGCTTGGAATGCCCACCCACGCACGTGGGGTGCCAGACGGTGTTTTCGTTACAGATTCCATGCTGGAGAGTCATTTTTCACTACCGCAGGGTTGTCAGGTTCTTCCTTTCTACCTGTGTGCCAGAATCAACAAATAACGTTGGTACTTGTTCTGTCAGCTCTGTGAGCCCTGCACGTTCCCGGAACAGCAGTCTTTGCTCTTCGGTGTGCTGCAACAGGCTGTTGTTATCCCTGTTGTCTGAAGGAAGTTTGCAAGGAATGTGTTGCAGAAATGGGAATTCAAGGGTTAGTTCCAGCACCTATCGATGTCAATAGATGCTCCCTGGCCTCAGAGCTGTGTTTGAGGTCCTGTGGGGGGAAATGGTGTCCAGATACTGACAGAAAAAGAACTTTGCATGCTCTGCTTTCAAATATTCTAAGCAATGGATAACTGAGCACAGAGTGTTTTTTATGATATAACTGATCTAGTGCAAACATATCCATGGACCCCCCAGTAGGGATCCTGCAATAGATGTCTAGAAATAACAAAATATTCAATCATGATTTAAAAAAACAAAAAAACCACCCCCCCCAAACAAACACCCACGCAAGGAGATCGAATATCAATTGCTACCAATCAAGCAAGTACCTAATTGTTTAAAAGCATTGAACGTCATGTCTATTGTGACTAACTCTCCAGTGACACTTAAAAGGCTAGTTTATGTAAAAGCAAGAAGCTGGCGTGAAAATACCGAGTGTGTATACTAAGGTCAGGTAGTTTGATCATTTTAGCGACGCTTCTAGTGCAAAGGAAATCCGGGCTATGATGCAGCAGAAAGTCACGCTGAAGTTGAGGTCATGGTGTGTTAGTATTCCCTCAGGTTTAACAGATTCCAGGAAGATCAGGCAGATGTGTGTGAGATACACGCACTAAAATCAACACAACAAAGAGCTGCAGTTATTAAAAAAAGATACGTACCTTTCCAGGAAGAGAGAGGAGGACAAATGTTTAGGAAATCTTTGATAAAACTGGAGCAGTTAAGATTAACCTCAGTTGTTTCATATTTTTTTGTTGAATTTAATGAGTGGGGTAATAGAGCAAAATATGAGCACCTTCACTAGTAAAGCCAAGTTAAAACTGCGGAACATTGGGGAACATGCCAAGACATTATGACATGTTTTTGCAAAGGTATTAAAATGGAGAAAGAGAAATAAACTGATAAAACCAAGACTATCATTAAAAACAGAGCTCTATATCTTTATTCTCTGAGCTCTTTTAGTGGTAGAATTAAAAGAAAAATGCTTAGTGGTTTGCTCAAGAAACTAGCTGTACAGTTGCTTTTTGGAGTAGCATTTGAACATATTCAAGTGTTTCAGTAGAGATGGACTAGTTTGTGATGAATTGTGCCTGAACTTCTTCAGGGTGTGCTTGTCAGTGTGGGAGAATGAAGAAACAGAAGATATGGACAGGTTTCAGCTTCCTCCTCTGTGGAAGTGCTTTGGACAAAATGCGCAAGAAAACCTTTGTTGCAAAAGTGCTGAAATGCTGCGCAGATGTGGAAGACCTTATTGGTTATGTGCTATTTCTGTTTGTGTAGATTTACATACAGGTCAAGCACTCAGTAGCCTCTTAAAAGCCTTCCTTAAATCATAACAAAACCTGACTTCTGGCCCCAAAGACCGTAAATCGTAGTTTTGGGCAAAGTGATGAGGTGGGTGAACGAGTGGAGTGAGTAATGGTATATCTCAACAACCACCTTATTGAAAAGTCCTTCAAAATTTCTCAAGCTAGATTGCCATGGTGTTAGTGGATATCATTACAAACACTAGATAAATGTAGTGTACTTCTCTGTAATAATTTGCCACAGTGATCATCACCAAAGAGTCTGTACAAATTGCTAGGCACATAACTTCAATAAATCTAAAACCATTCACCGGAGTTTATAGCTTCTGCATAAACTTATATATTTAGGCCTGAATATTTCAGGATTATGGTCCTCAGTATTCTTGTGGAAGAATACTAGTGGGCTATCACACCGATCTTTCAAATGTATCTTCATGAATTTCTTAAAGGTTTGTCAGAACTTTTCAATTTATAATGTTTCCTTCCAGTTGATGAAAATGGTAATGACAGTCTTCTTTTCTGACCAAAACACAAAGTCTTGAACATACTGCAAGTGTTTGATCATTACTGAAAAACTCTCATCCAGGGAGTGCCCAGGATACTTTGGGAGTGTCAGAAGACTTTGAGTTGTTATATAATGCAGGCTTCTGTTCAGTTGTTCAGCAAATGTGACCAGGTTTGGAAGGCCAAGGTTAATGAGAAACTGTTAATAGGAGAGAAGAAAACTGAGTTTCTGAGTGCCTTTCTTTGATAAGATGATCTTGTCCAAATACTAGGTGTATCTGATTCATCTATCCTGGAAGCGCTGGATTCCTAGCTGGTAGCATGCATTTCTCTTTGGGGTGGAAGGAGAGGATACTTTGAGCTTGAGTATAAATAATAGCTTAACTATAGATAGAGACAGAAGGTCATAAAGGAATGACTCGCAGTTAAAGTCCACGTGAACTTTGAAGAGTTTTGTGTGTATCTTTTTTCTGTGATAGTGAAATTGTTCACCCTCTAACAAGGGTAGGAAATACATTTTTTTGTTTATTTCTTTTCCTGCTTTTGCAAAGCCCTGGAGGCTTCGAAAAAGGAAAAGCACAACAGTTTTCTGTTAGTAAGTTGGATAGATGGAAGGGGTGGGGTAGGGTGTGTGGTGAGGGTGAGGGAAGAGAAGTAGAATTTGTAGAAGCTGTTCCATGCTTTCTCGTGCTTACAGTGTAGTTAATTTCTGAAATAATACATCTCCCACTTGGACCTAGAGTCTACTTCTTGCTACTTGAGTTCTCTGCTTGTTGTTCTCTCTGTCTGCTCTGGGATTTTGAGATTCAAAGAACGTAGGCATAAAATTATAATGTCTCTAGAAACAAACAGGATATAGCTATTGGTGATAGCTAGGCCTCGTGGTCATTCTGAGATTTCCAGTTACCACATGAAATGGGCTTGACATCAGCCTAAAAAGCCTGTTGCAAATTGTGTTTGAATTTCACATCTTGTTAAGATCCAAGGCTGGTTTTCCCGCTGAACTTACACTGGCTTGGTCCTTCATTTTTAGACCAATGTACTTCTATTGTCATCAGTGCTGCAAATAAATTATTCAAGTCAGAGACTGAAGCAGGATTTACAGTTTTTACTCAATGATCATCTGCCTCTTTTGAGTTGGGGGACACTTCCTTTCTGTTGATATTCTTCACGTCTGCTTGTAGGTGTTAGATTTGGAGTAAAAAATATGACGGTGTAATGAAGGAGATTTCCTGTTGTGTGGATTTTGGTTTTTTTTCCTCCTGTTTTGTTCCCATTAATTCCATTTTATATTTTGGGAGTGATGGAGGAGAGAAAAATAACTTGGTGTCACTGCATGGTCTCAGCTTTGGGAAAGACTTTTCATTGCACATCAGCCTTTTAATTCCCTAGCCAGCAATTGGGTAGACCCAGTGCAGTAGATTGTTCTAGTTTCCTACCTAATTTCCCACAGCCTAGGTAGGGAAGACTTAATCTGATCCATAGACTTACGAGCTGTAAAGCTTATAGCAAAGTAATATTAACATCTGTGGCAACAATTAATATTACTATTAACATTTATTCCTATGCAAACTACCTGGTTGTTTCCCTATTTTAATTAATTTTTACTCATGACAGTCTCAGACCAGACTTTGCACCAGGTTCAGGGCTTGTTTTACGAGAGTGTGCCCTCCATTTCAGATCTAAATCTGTATTCTTCATTTATATACTAATTTTCCGTAATGGTGTATTCTGACATGGTTGACTGCACATCCTTTTTTTACACTGTAAGAAAAGACTTGTGCAAGTCATGCTCAGGCTTTGCTTCGTCTACTCTTTGTTTAGAATTTGTATTAATATTTCTAGGGAGAGAATTTAAAGAGTGGTTTAGACGACATTTTCTGTCTACTTGTAATAGTCATATTGAAATCTAATGTTTCATTAAGCCACGTGGACTCAAGTATAGTCATTTTACAGGCTTGGGTGGGTTGTTTTGAACACTTGGCTACTCTTGTATCTGAAGTAGTAGCCTCTCTTGCTGTTAAGATGGTACGAGATGAAGTGACAATACAACTTTGGTTATTGTATTTAAATTTAAGCAGGTCAAGGACAGCCTGTGTACTTGTCTGCCATATTGAAATAGTCCAGTGTCTCCAGAATTTTAGGTAATGGGGACAGCAGGCTGTACAAGGTGCTTTAGTGTTGATGCACTTCAGAATCATAGGATAGTTTGGGTTGGAAGGGACCTTCCATTGTTATCTAGTCCAACCCCCCTGCAATGAGCAGGGACATCTTCAACTAGATCAGATTGTCCAGAGCCATGTCCAGCCTGGCCTTGAATGTGTGTGGGGATGGAGCAGCTACCATCTCTCTGGGCAACTGTTCCAGTGTTTCACAGTCTTCATTGTGTGTTTAAAAAAAAAAAAAAAAAAATTTCATCCTTATATCTAGTCTAAATCTCCCCTCTTTTGTTTTAAAACCATTATGTCTTGTTGAAAAACACATATCCCACCACATACCTCTGGGTTTAAGGAATGTATCTTCATGATTTGTTTGTTGATGCTGAGTTTACTGTAAAAGTATTCATTCAGCTCTTTAATACGTGGTTTATCATTTGTGGTTGTTGGGCCTTTATACTCCTTCCTGGTTTTACTCATGTCTACCTCTTTTTTTCCTGCTACATTTTTTCTAGTTTTGGATCTCTCTGAATCAAGCCATTTGACATACTTCAGTTCTTCTTGTCTCCTTGAGATTTTAATAAAGGGTATAGAAAAGAATCTGAGAGATCTTTGATTTAAAAAAAAGTCTGTGGTGAAATATAGAGTAGGATGCTTATTCAAAAGTAATACTGAAGTGGGCACCGTGTTTAAAATAGGAAGTGGTTTTGTGTAGAATCTACGTAGCAAAACATTCCATTTCTTACTGGTCTGTCCTTGAAGAATTACAACAAACTGAGTTTCATTACGATGATACTGGTAAGCTGTATTCTTCCTAATTTTCAGTGTTGCTCCTCTTGTCTGGCCTTTTGTCTGAGCAAGAGACTGCCGCAAGCAACACTATGAATTACCTAGGATGCACTTTTGCACTATTATTTGTTTTTCTTATTGTTTCCTGCAGCTCACTGTGAATCTTAGCTGGTGCATCTTGATTAAAAAAAAATGAGGCAAAGAAGCAGAAAAACAAAAAGGATATTAAGAAGTGAGCACCTTGAAATAGTTGTCAGTCCTTATGTTGCTTGCCAAGTATCTTTTTGTTGTGTGTATTAATGATGACAACAGCAATTAAATTAACTTGATACAGTATCTAAGGATTGTTTTAAAACAATAGATTTGGTGACTTTCTTTGCTCCATTCCAATATAAAAAAAGTTAAAGTGTAATTATGAAATTCGGGGTTTTTCTTCCTATTTTTTCCTTGGAATGATTTGAAGTAGTTAAACTTCACTTTTGCTGAAATATGTCTCCTAATCCTGTATGGTTATATATGTATGATTATATATGTATATATGGTGTGTATATATATACAGACATGCACACACACAATGTGTTTAAAACATTATTGAAGGGTGTCTGTGCTAAACCTCCACCAGAGAGATTTGGGCCACTCTTGAACTCTACCAGAGAGGCACAAATTGCAGCCTTGGAGATGGTTGCTTAAACTGTCTCTTACGCAGTGTTGGATTTCCTGTGAGGAGTTGGTCAGGGCTGTGTGAGCATTCTCCAAGACAAGCTGCTAGTGACATTGTGGGACCAAACCTGGGAGATGCTAGTATGCCTGTGGAAAGGCAGACCGTGCTGTTGTTGCTCAGTCTGTGGAGTTCCCCGCTTCGTGCAGGCGAGGGGGCAGACCACCTGTCCGCTCTTTACAGTTGGTACTTCTCCTGTGTAAAAAAGCAGAAGTGATCTCAAGTGAAAAGTCCCAAATACTAACGTATTTTCTAAGACAGTAGTTGTTGCTTGTTTCTTTAAGTATTTAAAAATTGAGGGTTTGTTTAGCCTGAAGAATGCTCTGGTAGTTACTTTGGTTGTAATTTCATTCACTGCTTTTTCTGTCCAGTTTCAATAGAAAATGAAACCTGCAGTAAATGGTTTGCAGCAGGAAACCACGTTTGAGTATTTCATCAAAAGGAAAATGGATATGAGTTAATGAGAAATGTTTACAGAATGTGTTAGAGGACTTCTACTTAACATGTTGGTGACAGGGCTGGAGAGGTGTTTGCTAATAAAGAGTTGGATTCTGCTGCTTGTCATTCTGACACACTGGCTGTGTTATGAATAAGCGTCGGATGCACATCTATGCATGCCTTTGAAAGGGATGGATACTTGAAATAGTATGGGAATGGAAAAATAAGCCAGAAGAGTGTATTCTGACATGGTTAAATAAAAAAAAAATAAATTGAAAAGCTTACATCATTTGTAGGTGATCATGAAGACTGTCTTGATGGGAAATATGTTGCACCTTTCTGTGCGAACATTGAGTGTATTTAGGGACATGTCTTTTTCTTTTTGGTGAAAACGTGTTACAGCAGAAATGCTGGTTCTTAGGTTTGGGATCTTAGATGTTTTTAACTGCGAAGCACGAGATGAGATTTATTTGGAAAAGTTCTGTTAAACAGATTGTTTGCATTTTCATGGCTTTCTTAATGAAATTTCAAAGATGAAACTTGGGTGGTTGAAAGCTGATTTTCAAAATAACTATTCAACAATTAAACTATTCGTGTAAAATTTTATGATGAATGTACTAGATGATAAACTTGAACGTGTTCAAAACCAGTTGTGAACAATGACAGTTGCTAAGTAGAAAGTCATATTACGGAAGAAATTAAAAGTCTTGTCAAATAAAATGATTGGCCAAAGTGAAATTCAATGACACACTTCAGCTACTGCTAACCTCTACAAGTAAATCGGTTCTTAGATTCCACCCAGCTACAGTTTAAAACTGTAACGTGCCAGCACAGGTCTCAAGACTTGCCTGCGAAGAGCCTTTGAGATGAAGTAGCAACACAAGTACACTGCACAATGCAGTGTGGTGCTGAAGAAGCTGAAAGTATGCAGTTTGAATTTTTGGAAGGTGCCGTTCTGAGCATATTTTATATGCAAATTTTGACCTTAATTAAATGAAACTCCCAAATTAGAGTTACCTATAGCTCTGAATATATCTTCAATGGAAAACCATTTTGTTCTGTGAACCTGTAAAGGACACTTGGAAGAATTACTTAATTACTTAAGAAAAGAATTAATTAATTAAGAAAACCACTTGAAGGCTAGTTCTTATAAATATATTTCATTCCCCAACATCAACTTTAAGATGCTGAAACGTTTAAAGTGTTTCTAAAGTAGAACTGATTTGGGCAAAAATATATCGGTGTCATTGTGCAAACGCGTGTGTTTCCTGCAGTGGCTAGTGGTACTAGCTGATAACTCACTGCACTAGGTAATCCAGTTTTTACAAAATATGTAGATGACTTGAGGGAGGATTTACTGGCTGAGCCCTTGCAGGAGAGTAGAGCGAAAAATTGAATGTAGGTCTCTGGTGGGGTGGGGAGGTTTCCACATTTTCTCATTCAGCCTTCCCTGGGGTAGGCTGGTGTCCAAAACTCACAGTGCAGTTTGAAGGGTCAAGCAGAGGTGCTCTTG
This sequence comes from Buceros rhinoceros silvestris, assembly GCF_000710305.1. Classification (NCBI taxonomy): domain Eukaryota; kingdom Metazoa; phylum Chordata; class Aves; order Bucerotiformes; family Bucerotidae; genus Buceros; species Buceros rhinoceros. The sequence goes on from NW_010414537.1 coordinate 39,872, forward strand.
GTTTCACAGTGACTCTGTAGTACATGATGCAGCTTTGTCCTCCTGATGCTAGGTAAAAAGAGAATCATCTTTCTGAGTGGTATGAGGCATAGCAGTAGCTTTATGCAGTCTGACTGATGTATCTGAATAAACCTTGGGAGTTGCTTCTGGGTTTGGGGAGGTGACTAGGAGGTGACATCACCCAGTGCTACGCAGATTTACAGAATGAAACATGGCATTAGGAAAGGAAACAACGCCAAGCTTGTGGCAGCTGCTGTCTAAACAGTTGGCTCTACTTGTTGTTATCTATATTATTGCTATCAAAGTCCTGATAAGAGGCTGTAGTTTGCATGTAGTGAAATGATTCTGTACAATAATTCTCAAAAACTTGGAAGCTGACCCTTCAAAAGCAGAGGATCAAGGAGTGAGACCAAATTTCTCAATTTTTTTTTTTACCTGCAAGTTTTCTTCTAAACGCTTTCCTCACTTGGATTGGCAATGAATAGGAAATTTCATAGTTGTTTGAAACAAAGAGCCACCCAGGAACAGCTGTGCACGTTTCTCTTGAGATCACTTTCTTTTGCTTGTGAGATTTACTTGGCTGTTGCGCTTTCTCATGATTTTATCTTATCTCTTGGTCACCACTGGTTTATTTGAAAAGTACAATATATGTATGTCTTTTGAGATTTAAGCATTTGTGTGTGTGGCAGCCTCTCTTACAGCTTGTTTTAGTATACTGTATATTGATGAGTGACATAGTCTGGCTTTCATTTGAGACTGAGTTTTAATGTGTTTCAATTTGAGGAGGGGGAGGACCTCCGTTAAAGTTTTTCAGCTAGCTGAAAGAAAGGTTAGACAACCCGAGTATTTACCTAGTGGATGGACAAAGTCTGTGTGACCTGTGGGGACCAATCTGGGTGTTGGAAACAAGCTTTGTTATGAGTCAGTGAAGTTAATGAAAGTTCTTAAACCACCTGATTGGAAATTTTCAAAGTGGTGCGGTCTACATTTTTGGATGTGCTAACTTGGAGGCTGGATGTAAACTGGATAAAGATGGTTTTTCTCAGTTGCATGTTTTGTGGCCAAAAAATGTTTGTTTAAAGTATGATTGTACCTGAATTAGCAAACAAACAAGCTTTTCCTGGCCAAATTAGTGAAAGTTGCTTTAAATTAGGGGAAATATTTTTCATTTACATTATGTTATGAACATCCTTTGGCGTGTAGTTTGTGATTGGAGAAGTGGATTCTAGATGGGGCATCTGATTTTAAATAAAAATCCCAATATCGTATCACTTTCTATGGACATTTTCCTTTATAAAATTGAATAAAATGGAATATGAATTTATTTTTTTCAGAACATAGGAAAGACAAAGTAATTTTCCTATATCTAGCAAACATTAGATAATATAATCCAAAACTTAGTGAAAGAGCTCAAAACCCAGGAACTTAAGTGTAACACGCACTTGGATTTTTTACAGGGTAATTCACATTTATTTGGTTTTTGATGGAGGTTTGCTGCCCGCAGGTAGGTGGCATAAATTTGGAATCTGTAGGAGCCACAACCAGACTGATTTTTAAATTTTGCCTTCGTATGTATTATTCATTAGAGTAACCATCAGTTTGGAAGTGCTAAGCATGCTGATGCTGGATGTGGAGTGAAATGGGAGAGCATGAGAACGTTTCTATTCAAACTCCAGAGTTTTTTGGATATTGTCTTATGCCTGTTTCCCTCGTGGAAGTGAGTAGTTCACCTGTGTTTTGAACAGTCTCCTAAACACTAGAAAAAGATGTTACTTAGAAAGTTCACATTACCAAAGCAAGAATCACACCAAGTAGGAGCCCAGTCTCCCCCATGGAACGAGTTCAGATGTGCGGCACATGTATGGGATAAAATGCTTTCATGCTGTCCAGTTTATAGTTTCTCTGGGATTTCTTAAAATTAGTTGGTTTTGAAGTAAAATAGTCAATGTTTTATTGGTCTATGTTGGGCTGAGAAGGAAGAGCGATGAGGGATGAGATACCTGAAGGTGGTGAAGTGGAGGAGCAGAGAGAGCAGACTGCCCTGACTGCTGCTGGTGGACTCTGGCCTGCAGAGCTGTCAGGTTCCTTCCTCCACGCTGGGCTTTTGCTGCTGGCCTGTGTTCTCCCTTGCCCTAGCCTTGTACCTAGAGGAACATAACCTGTATGACCATTGCTGATTAGTTATGCTCTTGTCACCTCACGGTTAAACTTGGTAGCTTTTTCCTGGTTAGTTACTGTTAGTCGCTCTTCATCATTGCCTCGTCTCCTTCACTGCCTTCATTCTTTGCTCCTCCCATCACTTTGCTTTGTGGTCTGGTGTACGCCCCCATCCCTACAGTGCTTCTTGGATCTTTCCATTTCTGCATTTCAGGTTTGTTTCTGCAGTTTCATTTTTGTCTTGTTTTTCACCAGGAGACCAGTCCTGTTATTCCTGTGCTTATTTAAACATATCTTCAAAACTTTCTGCCTACCAGATGAGTATGCAACTGCTTGCAAGAGAACTATAGCTCTATCAGACATCCTGCAATTCAGATTCTTTTCCTCTTATACGTTTGTTAGAACTTGAATATGAGGGTGTCTTCCTTCATTTGGTCATGTAAAAAAGAAATTTTCATGTGTTTGCTTCCTCTTGCATCTCATTTGGAGCATATTTTTACATGTGGAATAGCGCAGTGAGACCAGTCTTCAGTGTTATCTGGCACCATCAATCCTCTGGAAAGGAAAAAGAATTCTTAGCACTGATGTTCTGATAAAGCTTTACTTCCACTGTCTAAACCGGAAGAAGAACCCAATCTTGAAAGTCTTGAAGCAAAGCTGCAAAGAAGGAACTTACAGTTTTGACACAAATTTTTTGAGAAAATTATTTTAAAGGTTTAAAACTCATATGTTTTCATTGATCTGGAATTGACTCAAGAGGATGTTTTAACTCTGAGCTGTAGGGTTTTCTTAGAACCATGTTTACCTGTCAGTTTTAAAAAGAGTTGACATTAAAAAATAGTCAATTTGGGATGCGGCAGAGGAGGGTTTAGGAGAGATCGTTCAGCACTGGTGTCTATAACAAATATTAATGCATGCAGATAGGAACTGCTGTGATGTCGTAAGGTCAGAAATTTGGACTTACACCAGATTTACTTTTCCTGAGTTTCTCGGAGTTCATTTGTCAAGCTCCAAGATGGAGTAACTGATTCCTCATTTAAAACTGAATTCAAGAGCATTGAATCTGAGAGGAGGGTTCAGCTTTCTGCATCTAATCAAATCTGTACTCACAAATGTGACTGTGAAAAGTACTGGTGTTCGAATACAGGAAACAGGGCTTGAGTCATAGAAAATACAGCAATAAAAAGTACCCGAGTGATGACACTTGTTAGAAGCCCCATTTATGAACTCTAAAAGCTGACCAAGATCTTTCCAGAGAAAATGCTACAAAGAATTAGCAATTGAGTCTTCTGCCAGTGCACCGCTCCGGGCTGAATGGAGAGGGCAGTACGAGGCAGGCAAGTGTAGCGCACTCTGCGGAGTGTTCACATTTTCATGGTGCGTTTCTGCTTGTGTGTGTTTACAGAAGCAGAGACTCCATGTAGTGCTGCCAGTCTGAGCTGTCTGAGGCATATAAAGGAAACAGGGCACATAAAGCGGAGAACAATCTGAAACATTGATAATGATGTTCCAGCTTTTGTGAGTACGGAACTGGTGTGAAACCAGGCTGCAAGGCTACTTACCTTCTCCCTTTCCATGGAGAAGGCCACACACAGCTTGGCTCTTCAGACCCTCAAGGTACAATGGGAAGGAGACCCTGGCTTTATTCTCTCGTGCTGCTGGTGTGTGTTCTGCGGCAGCAGCTCCTGCTAGCAAGGGCTGCCTGCTGTTCTCGGTGCTGCTCTTACTGCTGTTTTGTCCGCTAGCGAGTGGCTGGGTAGCGGTGGGAGGCAGGAGGTGTACAGGAGGGTCTCATCAAGTTTATGTGTGTTGCTGTTCAGGGCTAGCATGGTTTCAAATCTCTGCCTAGTTCAGGGGGGACAAATAGAGTGCTTAAGATAATGGTATTTGCTCGTTTGTGTAGAAGCTAATTTGGTATCTGATGCACTGGCTTAATTTGAGCACCTGTGCCTGAGAACATAGGCACGGCCTGATGCTAAAAGACAGGTCTTCAGCGCCTACTGCTGAAACAGATGGAGCATGTGGAAGTAAGCCAACAGGGACTGTACGCTGGCAACACAATGGATGTTCCTAGTTACGGTGAGAAGATGTGTCTTATTTAGGAGAGTGAATAAGAGTTAGTTACAGTAAACGTTTTTCTTGATAGATATATTTTTCTGGGAGTCATGAAAGATGCTTTATTGCATTACTCTTAAAGAAAATCCAAAATGTTATTTTTCCAAGTGGTTTCCCAGAAATGGGAATTGAAGACAATCCAGGTGCTGGTTTACAGGCACCTGTTTTCATAAGCATTTGAGAGAAAATATTGCTTTTGCCAAGTAACAATAACGTAAACTCACATAGCAGTTGAGCTGCTTTCTGTGCTAAGTCATGAGATTATTTTAAACTTTTTCAGTCTGCTAGCATAATGAAAAATATTAATAAATAGTAGCTAGTAGATGAAGCTCCTCAACTGAACTTACTAACTAGATTTTGTTCTGCTGTTTGTGTGCATGCTGACAACAATTTGCCCAGACACAGTGAATTTGGACATTCTTGTAGGTATGGTATCAAAGTAACTTGCGTTCCTTACGTGTTTACAGGTGCAGAGCTTTGGGTATGCAGGGGAATTCAGCTATAAATTTGTTTCTTTATGTTAGGTAAAATGTTAAAAGCAAGGTCAGCATTCTCAATGTCTTGTGACTTGGTACAATTATATCAAAGCTGCTTGGCTGGTAGAAAAGAATCCACCTGACAGAGCGCCTCAGACCTTGTGACGGCTTTAAATGGATCTATGTTAGTTCACTTGGCAGACTAAATTGTTAAGGCTAAAATCCCTTTGAGAAGCTTCTCATAACTAGGGGAGCCTTGAGCTAGCAAGGCAGTGAATCCTGCCAGAAGCACTTTGTCCTTCCCTGGACTGCGGGATGTTAGTAAGTTGTAGTAGGCTTCTGAAGGTGGAGGCTATGTGGTATGTGTTCAGAGTGTCACAAACGGTGGGAAGCTGAAGTACGTCAGTAATCAAAATTCCAATGAAAAATTGAACTTGTACTGCAGTAGCCTGGCCTGTTGGTTACATATGTAACACTAAATTTGGACTGAGAACTAGACCTTCATCTTGGTATAAAATAGTTATCATTTGTTGTAATGCAGGTCTTAAAAGGTTTTCCTCATAGTCTACAGTACGAGTCATACCAAAAAGTATTTTATAAGAGTGGTTTTAATGGTTGCGTTGTTCTCGAACAGCAGTAATTAAAACTTTTCAAAAGTTAAATCTAACTTCAGAACAAGTTCTGTCCTGGTACTGAGGTGATCCACATACCTGACAAAATCGACACTGTGCATGCTATAGGTAACTCAGCTACAGCAACAAACCGGCAGTGGTAACATCGCTAACAAAGAGGATTCATACATCGATGTTTTTGTTCCTCCTTGTGGAAAACATGCAGCATGTTTTTTGGAAACAAATTACCATTGCAGGAAATGTGACTTTTTGTTCTCATTTCGTATTTCATTTGCTTTTCAGGTTTGGTTTCAGTTGTCTTATGTTTCCTGTTTTTTGAGATGATATTTTTGTCATCTCTAACCCCTTCAGAAGTTTCCTTGCTCACATTTTTCTCCTGTTGACACCTCTCATCTTTCCCCAGACTCTCTCTTCCCAAACTCTCTGACTTCACTGCTGTCTGAAGATTACATTTCATGCATCTACTTCAGTTAAGCATTGCTTTATTTCACTGGTTTTGCTGCTTTCTTATTCCTGAAGCTACTATTTTTAGTATGAGTGCAGCAAGGGAGTTTCTCTGCTGGTGGAAATATCTGTGAGCAGTAAAATGAGTGCTTGCCAAGGAAGACAGTGGATATATTGAAGAACACAATTTTAAGAAACAGTCAAGCACTAATGCATAACATCTTCTCAAATTTGGTATTGAGGGTGTTTCAGTCATTTTGTTTGGCATTCATCAACTTGTGTCTGTTTTAACTGATCTCTGTTTTAGATTTGGAGTTTGATATAAAAAATGGAGAAGGTAGAGGCATAACTCAAGTTAGGTTTCTCCTGGATATGGACTACAACTTCAAAATGTTTGCTCCTAACCTGTGCTTGTGGTGAAACTTGTGAATTTTGTTGCTGACCTGAAGAAAGGTTTAGATACTTGATTTTTTTTTTTTTCCCCTCCCAGGGCTGTTAACCCATGAAAATTTTAACTCATTTACCTCTCTTTACCACAAACGTTGCTTTTCAAGTGAGACATAATGCCTCTGACAAACTACTGGGAAAATATTGGTACCACACAAGGTTTATCTTCGGTAAAGATAAAACCAGAACGCTTATACAAGGTTGGTTGGTCAGATGCTGCAGGTCTCAGATAAGTGTCAGACGTGTTTGCTGCTGTGCATCTTCAGGTATTGATACAACAGGAGAATAAAGCATCTTCAAAATACTACTTAAAGTTGGTTTTTTTCCTTTTATCTTCCCTGTAAGAGAAATAGAGCTGAAATCCCACAGTCATATTATAGCATCCATGAATACGCACCCCCTCTGTGCCCCCTGCCAAATGACAGGAAGAGTTAAAGCCAATATTGTTTTCTTTAACTGGAGATGGCATCATGTCAGAGTGCACAGTGCTTAGGATGTTCCTCTGTGTTGTATTTGGTGGGGGGGAAGGACTTGGGATGGGACAGACCAGGGACATAGAGGTTCTGACTCTGTTTTCATAATATGGCCATAACACCTAATATGATGTTATGCCTTGTATGGAGGTGAGGGGTTTTTGATATTCTGCAATTATTTTGTGTTCAAATACTTCTGTTTCGATTGTACTTAAGTGCTTTGTACATTGTTTTGTGATATGAATAGGTGGCTGGCTTGGGAAGAAACATTGACACAAATAGATGTCAATTTTAGGTGAAAATTCAGAAAAGTCGTGTTAAGTGACCTAGCCTTAAGTGTCTTGTTTGCCTGTCTTTTTTGTCCTCCGGTGATCTTTCAGATGGTGAGCTCTCTGAGGTCTGCCTGGCTTGGTATTGTCACAGGCGGCATAAGGACAGCATCTCTGTCAGTGCAAAGGGGGGTGTGATGTCACTCAGACACCGACTAGCACAGTAGTGGTATTTTGTAGTTCATTACTGTTAAGTACAAATGTATTACAAAGATTTGAAAAAAAGCAGAGAGGAATCCCACTTGTCTTTGGTTGTGCAGTTCCGCAGTGGCGTTTTGGGAGTGCAGTACTCCTTGTGAAGGGAAGGATATGTACACAGATAATACAACCTGCAAGCTGCTGCATGTTCAAGGGAACAAAGCAAGAGAATAATTAAGCAGTAGCAAGTAAAATTAGCAAGTTAGTTTCATTCATTTTTTAATTTTCACTGTAAGGATCCAGCTTGAGAATTAGGAACAAATGTAATGAGAATTAAATCTAACTTTGTATTTTCTTTCACTACAGTAAGTGTAGTGTTTTTTTTTTTTTTTTAATGAACAGACAATTAGGGAGAAAACCAAACCACTGCTCTTATCAGGTTTCTATACTAGAAGTTAATAGTATTGCCATTCTCATTGCAGGATGTCTTCTGAAGTATAATTTTTTTTTTAGTTCTGTATCAGAGATGATGATTTTTAAAATAAGAGTGGAAAACAGTGAGAGTGAGCGATGCCTTGTTGTGTAGTGTGTATCTTTTTGTAGTGTTGAAGGTAAGCGATGCTTTTCCAATGGACTGATCCAATCTCTTGTCTCTTCTATACAGCGAGAGTGCTCTAGAGCGTGAGGCTTGGGCTTTTGTAAGTCACTGCCAGTGAGCTGGAGGGTAAGGGCATCAAAGAGAACAGCTCACTTCCTTTTGCTCTGCCCACCAGGAGGAACAATATTTTTTTTTTTTTTGTCTTGTGGAGAATACGGGGATGTACAGTGTGTGTTTACCCCTAATAAACAATCTTATCTTCATTGATGTACCAGTCTGTAAAGTCGTGCTCTAGCTGAATTTATATAGTCAATGATTAAAGTAAATTCAGAAAAGGGAGAAGTGTGGCAGTACTGGTTCACTCAAGACAGGAAGAGAAGATCTTCCTCCGCTTGTAGCGAAGAGGAAGAAAATCTCCATTGTGCAGTCTTCTCTGAGTATCTTACTTGCTAAAATCAAAACTGACAAGGAATCAGTTTAAATATTCAAGGTGAAATAGTACAGTGGGAGTGAGGAAACCACATGTCACTTAAGCTCCAGCATGCGAACCTAAAACGCTATTTGAGGTGCAATCAATAATGAATATAAACGCACTTGTTTCCTTCTAAAACATTTCTGTGCTGATTTTAAACATCTGAGGTAAAGAACACTCAAAACGTATACATTGTGTACACACTGGTGGTTGCTGTTTAGAGAATTTGCTTGTTCTTTTCAAATGTAAAAATAGTTTTTTGAGGTCTGTTTAAAGAACAGTGGCAAAAGAAAAACACGAAGCATTGATTTATGTCCATTCCTGTTGGGGAAAAACAAAATTGTTCAAAGTCTAAATGCCTTTAATAATCCCAGTGTTGGATCATTCAGGGTTTTAAAATGGCTGCTTACATTTAGAAAAAAAGACTATATTAATATGTGCTGTTTAATATGCAGGAAAAAGCTGGTTTTTCCTTGATTGTTTAGTGTTATGACCCATATAAAATCTGGTAAGAAGTCGTGGTGTCATCAGTAAGAGTGTTTACAAAGCGCTGAAAGCAAGCACTTGACCAAAGCTGGATACAGTTGGAAGGTGCTCCTTGTAAGTATAGGTTATCCTTATAGATTTTATTGTGAAGGGAACGGGAATGATTTATTAGCAGCTAGATTTTGCAGTACTGTCATAGGCGCATGCTTTTATATTCCTTTTCCCTCCATGCAAAACGTGAAATGTAGCCAATGCACCAGAGAAGACAAGATGGTATTTCATTCTCCATGTTTTACACAGGTAGTACGCTTGGCTCACGCTGGGAGCTGCAGTGCTCCAGTGCTCGGTTTGTACCACAGCAGTGCTTGAAGTAAGGTTCTAAGCAGTGTCTTAAAAATCCCCAAAACGCTTAAAGCTACCCCCGCTGAAGGCACCGTGAGGGATGGGAGGTATTCATGGAAGCAACCCCCCCAGCTGCAGGCGGGAAGCCTCTGCTGACAGCCCCTCCCCTGGGCTGGCTCTGGCGAGTCTCTTGGTCTGGGCAGATGAACAAGAGATGCACAGGCAGCACAGTCCTGTTAAATTTGGAAGTTTTCAGTTCCTTGTAAGAGCAGAACTGTACAGAGAGCTCGTCATGCTTCTGGAGTCGCAACTGTCACTGACCAGAAGCTGGGGGGGTGGTGGTGGTGTAGGGATTTCAATTACTACTTCTGTTTAATGTGTATACGTTTATGTCCAGAATTGGATGCTGATTATTGGAGACTTGCTCACTGAAGTCCTAATAATATGGCATTGAGTTTTATGAATTCCTGGAGAGCATACAGTTTTGCTTCTCTCTTTTTTTGAAAGATTTTATTTTTTTTTGGATGTGTGTGAGTGTGTGTGCACATGTTGTGTTGTGGGTTTTGCCTGTGTGGGGTTTTTTTTTTCCGATAAGTATTTTTTAGGAGTTGTGCATTCAGTCCCGTCCAGTTATGTTTGCCAATCCCAACAGTCCAGTTCAGGACTTTGTGTGATCCCTATAAAAGGGATAAATTGTTAAAAATATTCAGTGTGCAGAAGGGGTGGAGGAGGAGTTTGGTTAGTGAGAAGTCCAACCCGCCCTTTGCTATTGTTGGAAATGACGTTTATGCTTTCAACGACTGTCCTAGGGAAAAATGCTGTAGGTGCTTTACATCTGTAATGTAGACGTATGACATGAAGTGTTGTTTGGTATGATGTAGAGATGTGAAAAGCAAACAACAATAGAACTCTTCGGTTTTGGATATTTCTAACTTAATGTCAGGTGTGTTACTTTTACTAAAAGGGAAAAACATGCCCAGCCTTAGCCTGCCCTTTTGGACATCACATCATCTGTCTTCTTACATCTTCCAGAGTGTGTGTATGTGTGGTTTGTTTGTTTTTTGTTTTTTGTTTTTTTTTTTTAAATGACATTCTTCTGTCTCTCTGGCTCTGCTTGCCTTGGTGCCAAACTGTCCTCCTCCCCGCCTCACCTCTCTTCCTTACAAGGCTTTGGAGAAAATCTTGCACCTTTTATGGCTGTGGTTCCCCAGTCCCAGCAGGCTGCATCCCTGTAGCTAGCTTATCTACAGACAGGAGGAGGCAGCACCCAGGAGACTTTCCTGCCGCTTTATCTGAGGAGACAATGCAGAGACACTGGAGAGAATGGACCCAAGATGAGTCTTCCCTAGGGCGGTGTATGTATGGTATGGAGGTTTGCTTGCCCGGAACTAGCAAGGCTTCCCCCCAGCAGCACCTCCGAGGTCTGCTCTCGCAGCTGGGAGCTGGGGCTCTGTGTGGAGAGGAAACGTGCATGACTGCCAAAACCAGCCTTTACAGCAGTCCCATCACCCTTGCTGCCTCTGCAGAAAAGCATTTGGCACCTGGTTTCAAACCGGTTTTCAGAGGTGCTGGCAGGCTTCTGCCTGTTACAAAAAAACTTGACTTGGGGTTGTGAATTTCTCTGCCATGATTCCTGGGACAGTTGGGCTCCTTTCCTCACTGCTGCTCTGCAGTGCTAAGCCTTAACGGGAAGACATGTTAGATGTGTGCTTAGAGATATAAAATGTTCTTGAACGTAAAGCGTGCTTGATAGCACTCTTCCAACCCAGAGACTGGAATAGAGACAGACCATAGCCAAAGAGCTTATCAGCTCTCTGAAGGATTAGTTTTCCTTTATCACTGAAGTTCTTTTTTTTGTTGTTGTTCCTCAAGTAAAATATGATCTGTTTGGAAAGGAACCTATGTGCATATCAAAAAGTAGGTTGGTATTGGAAATATTTTTCATTGACAAATAACTGTGTTATGTTATGCTAGTCTGTTTCTGTGTATCTGCTACATAAATTCACTTCAAGGCAGGGAGTAAAGCTCAGCTTTAAACAAAAAGCAAAATTCGGATACTAAACTAGATGCTCAGATCTTGAAAAAAGGCTTGATACAGAACACTTGTGAATTCTTTGAGACTTACTGTGTCTCAGAGAAACATCCTGATTTAAAGGGAAACATGGGAACAACTGCTTTGCAGTCAGTCACTCACAAGTAAGTCTTTTTAGGTTTTATTGGCATAAACTACGAAACTGTTGCCATCGACATTTGTTGATCACTTGATGTTTTCAATTTGGGTAAATATCAATATGGGCCTAGTCCTGGCAGCAGCTGTAAATAGCAAGGAAATGTTGCCTGTTTGGGGAGAGAATGAGTTGCAAACTGATTTATTTCTGTTTCTAAAAGAGGAAAAGTACTTTTAAAATGTACTTTGTCTGTTCTTGAACTGCGTGATTTGTAAGGTTTTTTTTAAGAAACTAGATTAAAAGGTGACCCTACAAAAATACTTAATAAAGGCACATATTAAACAGACATGGCACTGCTACAGAAACAAGTGAAATAGTCCCTCTAGCGTACTGCTGCTGTAAGAACACATGCGCAGGGGTATCTGATGTGCTTTACTGAAGGGTATGGCTGCAGGAAATTACAAAATAACGTTTTGGCAACGAGTATGAAAGTACTCAGAGAAACTGGAGACTCTGACCTACAACAGTAGGTGAAACAATAATAAATGCCAAGCCAAAAAAAATCTGCCGTTAGAGTAATTTTTGAAGTAGAAAGTTAGTGTAGTGCAACCTTGTTGCTCTTGCCAGCTGCACCCAAAACATGAATGGGGAGCAGAGCGCTTGCCGGGGTGCCGGCTGAGGTGCACTTCCTCTTGCAGGGCTGTAGATTTGAATTTCACATCATATTTTGTGTATACTGGCTATATGCCGAAAAACAAACTTGGATGTTCGCACCTTCTTGAAGTGAGTGTGGCTTTGATGTGGCACCTGAAGACTTGCTTAACCTCTGTCTGGTGGCGTTAGTGCAGAGAAGCTACGTGGAGGCAGGTGCAGGAGGGGCTTGCTTTTATGCCTGAAAGAAATCTCCCCATTTCAGGTTTGCTGCAGGAGAGTCATGGAGTTACCGAGGTCTCCAGTGCGAAGGGATGTAGTTCTTGCAAGATATTTTGGAATATGAACACTTATTTTTTGGTGTGTGGTAACTAGCCAGAACATCATTTTGAATCTTTACTCGCTGTCTGGTGTTCACTGCCTGTTCCTGGCAATAGTGTGCAAAGGCTCCACAGCCCTGTGTACGTGCTTGTTGCAGACCAGGGCCAGCCATGGAAGCCCTGTTACTCTAGGCTTCGTGCAAGCAAGGAGCGCCGCTTTTGCGCTTAAGGTAAGATCCAGCTTAGCCTCAGAGGTACAGGAGCATCTGCCCGAGTCCTTGCTGTGGAAGAGAACTGAGCAGTCATTTAGGGTTCAGTGGGTAAAACAGATTCAGGCTTCATGGAAAGGTAGAGAGCAAGTCAAAAAAAGCACAATGAAAGCATTAAATTGAATGTTACAGGCTTTCGTGTGTATGGTACACTGTAATTATGGAGTTCAGGATTGCACTACATAATAACTTCCCTCGTGTCGACTGTATAGGGCTTCAAACGAGCACTGTTCTGAAAAACCCTGAAGTTTATCTTTGGCAGTTTGTTGAAAATTGGACATTTTGCTGAGTTTAGTTTGTTTTGATGAACGTAAATTGAAACTCTGCTTGGTTTCCTGACAACTCCGACCGTACATAGTTGCATCCTTCCCCATGGACCTAGAATTTTGGAAACTCTTAAGAGTTTCTGCAGTGGCTCAGAACCAAAGAACTGAAATCTCGTGTGGAAGGAGAAGCTTTCTTTGCCCCATTTTGTGTTGGAGCAAACACATTTACACCTATGTGATGTTAAAATAGCGTGTTGACCAGAAGTGGTAATTGCACGTAGTTTTACTTGTATAAGTATTCTCGACATTTACTCAGAATTCTTTAAGGAAACAACAACAGCAAGAAGACCACCTCTCAGTAGACACTGTTGTGTTTCTTGACAGAGCACTGTCTTAAGCTGTGCTTTTAACAGGAGCCGTCAATGGGCAGGCATTACCTTTTGTTTGGTGGAAGTTATGTCTGTTTCCATTTATGTATTTTGATTTTAAATGCACACTGGGGTGTTTAACGATCTGAAGTTCTTAATGGCTTTGTTTTGAAATAGAAGAATAGTGATCTCTGCCCATTACCTTTCCCTTTCCGTGATGCCAGTGTGGCCATGCTTTACCAGGTTCTCAAAGAGAACCAGGTGTGTCTCTGATGAGATACTACAGCTGTTGTGAGGATTACCGTTTTCTTCTTGGCAGATTATCCAGCGTTCAGTTTTTGATAAAAATCTGTCCGTTAGCTTCCTCTTTGTTAGTTTTGTTAGTTTGCTCTTCCTGCAGTGCCAGACCTTCTCCGTTCTAAGAGCAGTGGAAGTTTTTCTGTTCCTCTTAACTTCTAAGTCTTGCTTTTGTTTGTCTTCAGTTGATAGCTGTAAAATGTAACGAAAAATGCTGCATAATGTAATTTGGCAGTGTGTTTTGGGAATAATATTTGCTAGTTACGTTTCTGAAATTAATAATTTTTTTTCAGATCTTTTTAATATTATCTTAAAGCAACCATAATTAGCTGTGAAGAGTAAGCCGTACTTCTCCTGGGTTTGATTATGCTAGATAAGTGAGAATTCCTCTAAGGATTGTGTGGGTGGAGTAGTTCGAAAAAGATTTTATGTGTGCTGGGAAATAACATGTTGAAACAAAGTGATATTCAGTTCACCAGTCTTGCTCCTTCTGTTTTGATAACCAGTAAACCTCTTTTCCTGTCATTTTGCCAGTCCACGTTCACCCATCTGTCAGGACAGATTGGTTTGCCACCGATCGAATTGTCAGTTAACTTCCCGTGGTGTCCTGTCTCATGTCTTAGCGCTGGGATTCTCACAGGTGTGCAGAGGCAGGTTCTTGGCTGGTCTAAAAACCAGAACTCCCCTGCAAGACTTTTTAAAGGAGTCTTTTTCCTTTTTGACTAATGTGAAATAATTTATAATTAATTTTATGGTTTATTCAATCAACTTCTATTCATAATTGCCAGAAGTTATGCCAGACTGTATTGAGGTTCTTATATTCATAGCGGAATTAATGTGCCTGCACCTTTGATTATGTTTATAGCATATTTATTTGTTTTCATTATTCTTTGACTTTTCTGTAAGGCAAAACCGATGAATGCTGACATTAATTTTCACAGCAGCTTGAATGAACACAAAATGTTCTTTTTACAGGAGTAGTATAACTTAGTTCGTTCTGAATTTTGCTCTTGTGCTTATGAGACCTGATTCACTTTGGAGACATTGTAACTTAAGCTCTGTAGTTGGTGATTTTTTTCTGTAGTTTACTTTGTCATTCTCTGTAAACCTGTTGTTGTCTTTCCTTTGAGAGCTCTAGTTTTAACTCTGTTTTACGGTCAGGTTAGTCTTGTAATTAGAACTTCAAGAATAAATAATTTTAATGGTAGAGGTTATTCCCAAATGCTCATAGAACATAGGATTGCTATACTGAACTTTGATACTACTGATACAAACCTTCTTTGGAGATTTCACTTCAGCTTAATACGAATTTTAAGTTGCAAAGACCCAGCCTGAAACTTCTGTGAAGTTCAGGGGAGCCTTGTTATTGCAAGTATGGAAATTCAGAGAGGATATCATTTTAGCTTTTTTCTCTCTCTAGCAAATCAGACTTGCCTTCTGATAGACCTCAAAATAAGAGAAAATATTTGTGACAGAGAGAACGTGCTAGGCAGAGTACAAGTGTTGTTATACCTGATAGCAAAATGTCTCCATGTATGTGACCATATATATGTGTATTCTGCTCTCCATAACGTTCTCTCTTACCGTATAAACCTGTGCGCTTACAGAAGGTATTTTCTTAAAATAAGATCTTTCAGACTGCTGCCGTCTCCTAAAAATACAGGAAGCTTATGGGCTCGCAAGGGGCAGCTGCTGGGACTGGCCGGGGAGGGACGGCGGCCGC
>NW_010414537.1:55099-64851 GCF_000710305.1 Buceros rhinoceros silvestris
CTGGGACTGGCCGGTGAGGGACGGCGCTGCCTTCGCCAGCCGCAGGAAGGGGCTTTCTGAGGTGGCATTTGCCTCCCTCTTGTGGCCGGTGTTTGGAAAAGCTCGAATTAATACTTCTCTGGAGCGACAATTAGACTTAGACTGTTCTGAAGATTTTTTTTTTTAAGTAGTAGGATAAAATTTGATTACAGCTGCTTTGCAATTGCAAATTGAATGTCTAATTTATGACAGAAATGGTTTGGTTTTAAACCCATTTTAATTGGCTTTTACTTGTGCTAAAACCTGTAAATAAGAGATCTCTCTCTTCTTTTGTGGTCCCATCACATCCCACAGCACAAAACCACTGAAGATCAGCTCATGGGAAATCCGTGGAAGTTCAGGGCACTCAGTGTTTGGCACAGCCAGATTCTGTGTCTGTTTATCTCATTTGATGTGAAGTGGTGTTGCTGATAGTTAAACAATAGAGAACAAAATGTTTTATTGCTTCTGTTGCACATAACTAATCATGGTTTCTGTTTCCTTCTTCTGCAGGTGATAGAAACACTTTCAAAACTTTCTCACACTCCTATTGCATTAGGCACAGGAATAAGGTATGTTACTGCCCTAGTGAGTGGTGGGAGTAATGCTTCTGGCGTGATGCTCCTTGAAAAAGTTGTTAGATGCAGTAGAGGTAGTGTCCCCTGTAAGAACTTCTCTGGTTGTAGATCCAATTGCCTAGTGGGCAGCTAACCCAGGCTCTGGACCGCTGAGGGGCTCTGGAGGGTATCTTCTACCTCTGGTACACTTACTGAACTACAGTTCTCGTGTTGAAACATGAGGTCAACGGTTAGCTGCACAGAGCTTGTGTGATAATTGTGGCACACAGATTATAAGTCAGGCTGATGCAGTGCTGATCTATGTAAAGACAAATGAGTTTTCTTTCTCCCTTCTAAAAATTGGCAAAACTGCAAAATTTGTGAGATTCTCAATTTCAAAAAGAAACCAAAACCCCCAAGCAGACCTAACCTCATGAACTGTAATTGTGGCCTGTGAGAGAAGGTGAAAGACTTCATGTTTTGGTGTTCTCCATCTTTTTGAATGGTTCGATTCAGCAGCCTTATCGTATATGAACGGATAATATTTTAAAACATGGACAAACCTCCTTAGCCAGTTGTGTAATCCATGTCCTGTGCTAAAAGGAGGAGTTAATATTATCAGGTGAAAAACTGATAATGGTGTGTATTAGTGGTGATTTCTAACAACCCTATCAAGTAGGAGTTTTTATTATATAAAGTATCAATTAATGTATACAAGCCTAAATACATGTATACTGTTCATCAGAGAAGGAGGGAACATACAAACACATCAACACACAGTAATCTGTGGAAAATTTTAGAAACCAAACAAAACCCCACTTATGTGATGAGACTAGTGCTGTCTATAATCGGTGCTGTTTTTCTTTCTATAGGCCCTTCCCTACAGAAGAAAGCGTTGATGATGAAGATGTCTACAAAGGTCTACCTGATTTAATAGAGTATGTTGCAATCTTTAGTTAAATCAAAGATTTTGAGTTTTGATTACATGCTATTATTTATATCAAGTTATAGAACACGTGGTTTTAAAGAATTAATCGTGAAAGCTTACCTGAATGGTTGTAATACATTGATGTATGCAAGGAAGCATATTTCATAGAGGGTGCTGGTAGGAGAGTAAACCATGAAAATGGTTTTCAGTTATCTGTCTGTACTGTGAGAACGCTTTTGTAAGATTACAGTATCAGATGTAAGGGACCCAAGAAATTTATCTTGAACTTGCAAAGAAAATGCATGTCTGGATCATAGTTCAAGTGGCTCGTTTCTCTAAAGTCAATGAAATTCTTCTTAGGAGTGCATTTACCTCTCTGGGCAAGTGTTTGCAGGACTATTAATTATTGCCAGTTTTGACATGGGCCTTGAGGTACAAGTAAGATGCGCAAGAACATACTGTATCATACTGAAAGGTAGACTGCAGCTTTATTTTGCAGACCGGAGAGATAAATATATCTGGGCAGTAAAAGTTGTCAGGAAGAAAGACTTTTGTATCCCATAGCTAGAATCTATCAAGATCCATTAGGACTTGTGTTGACAAGAGCTCGGATCAGAGCTCACTATCCCAAAGCTCACTTCACTAGTGCTCATCTGGCTCTGTCTTGGCTCTGGACACGTTGTATGTCTGCTGCAATGTGGTGAAGCAGCTGCTGTTCGCACCGTGGATTTGTTTTTTTACTGTCTATAATGAGGGTAAGCCTCACCCAGCATGGCTGGCATTGCCGAATTTATTACCTTCCCTGCAAAGCTCATCCTTGTCTTCTGCAGCTGACTGGCTGTCTCATAAATAGCTGCTTTTTGCTCCATGTAGCTGAACGTACAGAAGGTAGGAGTTGTAGGCTCAGACTCTGAGACTCAAGTGGGCTAGAAGTGATGTCCTCATTTCTTAGATGTGGTGGCATTAGCACTCTTTGAAAGTAGTTTTTCCATCAGTTGTGAAATAGGTGTACCGATTCCATCCTGAGAGAAAGTCATTAAAAAAAAAAGTTAACAAATTATACCAAAGAAATTGAGATTTGTAGTTCTCCTTTTGCATCAAATTACAAGTATTACTTACTGAAATTTGATAGTTACATGCAGTCTGAGTTGTGGAGGAAACAATTCAAGAAGTCCTCTTTTCAGAAGAAACAAGGGGCAATGGGCACAAACTATACCACAGAAAGTTCCATCTAAACATGAGGAAAAACCTCTCTACTTTGAGGGTGACAGAGCACTGGAACAGGCTGCTCAGAGAGATTGTGGAATCTCCTTCTCCAGAGATATTCCAAACCTGCCTGGATGGCATCCTGTGCAGCCAGCTGCAGGGGAACCTGCTTTAGCAGGGGGGATTGGACTAGGTGATCCCCAGAGGTCCCCTTCAACCCCTGCCATTCTGTGAAATGTGTCAGTGAATGATGCCAATGGTCCCCATTTTTAGTTTCTCCTTAATAGTATGCATATTTGACTAAAATTAATTCAGTTGTTCCTGGGTTTAAGTGGTGTTTAAAAATATGGAATGAATGTGAGGCTTTCTGTCAGAAAGAGCTGTAGTAGGTGAATGTTTCTTCCTTACTCTGCCTTTTTGCCAGCTTTTGTTCCCTGGAGCACAGGTGGTAAAAGTGAGTGTGTAGGTGCTGCATCTGACACAGCTGCTAGTGTTTAAAGTGCAAGATGAGATGTTAGACTAACCTGGAGCACCTGCGCTTTCTAGCTCACCCGGGGTATGATGCCTGTTGGAAAGGGAAGGGATGTGAGCAATTTCTGTCTTCTGTTGAATCTCCCAAATATTTTTTTTTAATCGTTCCATCTATTGAAACTTCTAATACTTGCTTTGTCTGTCTGTTCCTAATTAAAAAAAACAAAACAAAATCTCAAACCAAATATTTAATGAGCAATGAAAAATTAATTTGGTTTCTGTACGTAGTCCTGACTGTAGACCTGGTGACTTTGGCACTTCCAGGTAGTCTGTGTGACAGCTGTATTGGTAGCAAATCTCATTTGTTTTGATTTCTTTGAAATCATTAGTCTCTGCCAGTAGAGCTTCTGATGTCCTGTTCTTGAGTACCAACAATCCACTTACAGAAATGGTGGTTCTTTCTGGATCTAACGGACCAGTCCTCAATTTGTTTTATACTCTGAAGGATTTCAGTCTTGTCTTCCAACAGTAAAAATCTCCAAACTATCAACGCATCTGATCAAGTTTCTGTATTTCTATGACTGGACTGTATATCTTTTGGAGTTTTTTTGTAGACATACCCTAAGAAATGTGGCCGAAAGAGGTGTTATGGGCTTGATGTGTCCCAGTGCAAAGCAGGCAAATCTCCAGCAGGACTGACTCTAATGAAGCCGCCTTAGCTGAGGGTACAGTTGGTCACTGACTGTATGCTCAGGTATTTCTGTAGTCTGGGGCACTTCTTGTGTATACTCTTATTTCGTTGAAAGGTTGCTTTTTTAATATTTTGGGTAGCTGAAGGTTGCTGTGAGGTAATCAGGATACCGGCTTACGGTGTGGAGACTCTCAGCTGCTGGCTCTGTAGTGTTTAGTGTGTTTTACCCCAGATAATCCTTTCTTTAGGAAGGACGGAGACCTGTACCAGTGTCTCGCATCCGAGTGCAGTGGGATGCCAGACAGCATAGAAAGGCAGCTCCTTTTCAGAGGCTGTGGTGGGTGAGGGGACAAAGAGCAGCTGGGCAGTACCTTGTGATACAGCCGTCCTAGCAAGCTGCTTGGGGTGCCTGGTTTAGTCCCCGTGTCATTCTGAATTCATCTTCAGTGCTGTGTGTCTGTACGAATGTGTTCTAAATGTGTTAAGGAGAGAAAATTAATGGACTTCCCTTAATGTGTTCTTTTTATTAGACAGTTCTATTAATTAATCTGTTTACTGTAAAAAGTTTTTCCTGTGAGGAGCGGTCCGTTGCAGGTTCGTGGTCTTTTGCCTGTGCTCCACAGCTTGCTTTGTCTTTTCCTTTCAGCGAAACTGGTGTTGATGAAGATGAGGAGCTGTATGATTGTGTCTATGGAGAAGACGAAGGTGGGGAGGTTTATGAAGACCTAATGAAAGATGAAGCAGCACAGCAACCTGTACGTCTTCCACTTTCTAGCAATTCACAAACAATAGCAGTTATATATTTGAAAGATAACATCTGTGAAATTATCTCATTATAGCTAGTTTCACTGGAACTTCACTCATGTTCAGGTGCATCCGGAGCTGTCAAGACTTTGCAGGCTTTTTTGGCAAATTGTTGAACATAAACTATGGTAATTTTTGAAAGAAATGTAATTTTTCAGTGAAATATGGTAATTACTCCTATTGTTAAATTTGCCGGTTATGAAGAGTAAGATTTACCAGCTATTTTAAGAGCAATTATGTTAACTGCTTCCTTCAAAGTGTCCTACTTCTCGAATTGAGTTATAATGTTGTGAAACACTGTTGTTTCAGCCATCATTTGGACACCTAATCTAACAAAGAGAACTGATAATTGTTTCATACCATGAAGTTCCTGCTTATGTAGTTTTGTTTATCGTTAGGTTGGTTTTACTGAAAATGGAATAAGTATCTTATTTACCTTATCACATAAATGAAGCGTGTTTGGTTTTAGAAACCGTCTTGAAAAAATCAAAACTTAGGCAATAAAATTTACTTGCAAAATGGGAGGGACCCTCCTGTGCTCAGCTGCCCTTCCTCAGAGGTGTGCTTTCTGATCGGGAAATCGGTAGGCTGTGACCATGACAGGATACGGGGACAGTTTTTGAGGACAGTTTTTTCCTTACTCTGTGTTGTCATGAAGATATGTTATGCTTCCTGTTGGCTTAAGCTGGAAACTTGCCTTTACTTTTCTGTATTGCTTTTTAGTGAAACAGATCTCAAGATTTTAATATTGCGGGGTTTTTTTATTTTTTGTTTTTTGTTATCAATACAAATATAGGAGATAGTGAAAGTAATTTGTGTTCTCTGCTTTCATGGTGATTCCCCAAACTTACCACTCTCTTGTCTTTGGGAAGATTACTGCCTTATTGTCATCTATTATTTTGAGTGTAACAATACTGTTTTCAAGATTGTTTTTACAAAATCCTGCAGGTATTGCATGTAAATCAAGGAGGAGATAAGCCAAAAGTTATGTTAGTTTTTCAGATTTTTGCTTAGTTTTTTTAATCTCTTAAAGATTAGGTTATTCAATGAAAGGCAAATAAAAAATTGAGTTGAAAAACCACAGTTTTATATCTAACGAAGTTGCAGTCACTTGCAGACAGGATGCTTTAGAAAAGTGTTTGAATCATAGAAAATCTTTACTGTGATATTGTTTTGAGTTTTTATTTTAAACTGAAACCCAAGATAGGTGAAGTTTTTGGTTTCACGTAATGAGAGGGTGCCCTTTTTTCTTCAGCTGTAACAGCTGGTAATCTCTGGCAGTTCGTAGCGTGTAAACTTTCTGATTCTTCTTTTCCTGTTGCAGATGTAACTCTCCTCCCTGTTTCTAACGAGTGATTAATAATAGCAATCAAAACTCTCATTCCAATTTGAATTACATCTTAGCCTAGATACTTCTGATTGAACAGACGATGTTTCTTATAGAAAGTAAATGGAAATTGAAAACGTGGTACAGCAAAATATTTTTTCCACGACGTGTGATGGATGGAGATGTGACAATTGGTTTGTTGTGACAGCGTTCTTGAATGTGGTAATTAATTCCCGTTTGTGATTTCCTCTCAGGTTTATAAATGCACTACATGCTAACATGACAATTGTGCACAGTTCTTTGAGTTGAATCCTACATGAGAATTCCTTGCATGTGAAAACACTAGTAGAGGACAATCTTCCAGTAGATTTTTAGAAGAATCGCAGCCAAAATGCTTTTCATCTCCTTCATCCTTGATTTATTGTCATTATCTTGTGAAGTAAATCATTCTGTTAAATTTTTCTCTGGCAGCAGCCAACCCTCAAAGGCAATTTTGCTCCGTTGTACTGGTATTGACACGTTATTTCCTATTTCTTCTCTCATTTTATTTATTGCACTTACGTTCTTGAAGTTTCTGGTACAGATAGAAAACTGATAATTTCTGCCAAAAGTGCCTCTGAGGATGATCTCTTTGGGTTAGGAGAGCACAAAACTGAAGTGAATGGTTTTAAGCGGAATCCCAGGATTCTGTTTGCATTGCTCATATGTGAGTTGGTGAATAACGAACACCCACATTTTGCAAATAGATATAAACTCCTGTTGGGTATTTCTGTGTTGGTGCAATTACTGCAAGTGATTTGAATAGTATTGAGCTCACAAAGGTTGAGGTGAAAAATTATATTATTCAAGCTTTTAGTAAAATTCTAATACTTTATTGAGATTGATTAATCATGGTTAACTGTGACAGTGCCCACTTCTCCCTGCCGAAGAATTTGAGAATAAATGATAGATTTTGAGATGAGGCTGATCATCAGATGAAGCTCACAAAGTGCATTTCTACTGATAAGGACAGACTGTATTTTTGCAAAATGGGTGATATGGGTCACGCTCTAATGTTGTGGGAAAATTAATAACTGCACCAACTGGGTTTTAAAGAGAATTTCTGAGATAACACAGCACCTGGTGGATGTTCCAGTTGCAGTTGCTGCTTGCAGAACTCACTTGGAGACAGGCAGAAGGGTAAAGGGGATGTGTCAGAACAGCCAACAGAGGTGTGAACAGTGACGAAGCTTTATGTGCCTGTGCGATTTGCAACTTGGCACCTAGTTCAGGCGGTAGGAATACATTTCTCACTCTTCTTAGATGGTCGTGCAAAATCATAGGAGCTGTATGTGGCTTATGGAAGGTTGAAGGGCAGCTTGCTGTTTGCTTAGCAGGTGTGTCGTGTGGGCTGATAGCAGAGAGGGAGTGGAAGGAGTCTAGCTCTTGGACATACAAACAGCTAATTGTTACGATTTCAGACTAGGACTTTTGCTACTCCTGAGGAGAAAATTTATTTGCTCTAAAAGTGTTTTTCTGAATAAAAAGAACTGTAGTACTAAATTTCTAGTCTTGACTCCCCGTATATTTGAGTAACATCTAGTCATCAGGTCTATTACGTGCAGTATGTGGATTCCCTACGCTGGGTGAAAAACGGTAAGATACAGTCAGGGATGTGCTGATGGAAGCCTTGGAAGGATGTTACAAGCTGATAAAGAGGCTTCAGAAAGGATGTGATAGTACTATTCTTGCTTTTTAAGTCACTACTTAATATTGTTTTTGGAGAAAACATTATGGATCAATTATTGCTTTTAATCCTAAGAGCCTGTCCAGTCACTGTGTCAGGTCTCCAAGATGGACCTGTATATGTCTCCAGATGTTTTAAGTCTTGCTTAACATGAATGCTTCCACACCTTTTTCCAGGTATTTACTCTTTTATTTGAAATCAGATTTGCAAATTATTGAAGCTGTAATGCTGTAAATCTTATCTTCACTGGGTGCTTGTAAATTATTTTTATAGAGTCCTGTGCTGATAATTACTTCCTATTTCCCATGAGTCTGGTGGTTTATTTGGAAAATCCAGGGTCTCACTGAAGAGACGCATGAACGTATACAAGGGCTGAACTTAGAGGTCGCTGCACGTCCCGATTCAAGAGCATACTCATGTTGTGTTTGAAGAGAAAGCTCCTCCTGAGAACTAAAAGGGAAAAGCTCTAAATAAGTGTAGGGATTAGACTGAATCTCATATTTATGGCAATACCAAGTTACTTACGTGATTTAGCCCCATTAAGTTTAATGGAGTTATTAACTGCTGAGTATTTCAAATAAGATTTCTCAGTCTGGATGTAAGTTAAATGTGACCTTGTATTTCAGCTTCCGAACTATATGCAGAGAGTTCAGTAGTTTATGTCTAAACATTAACTTTTCGTAATATTTCTTTGATGCTGAATTTTACTCTTAAGGTCATCAGTGAATTGATCATTAAAATATTCTTGGTTATTGCTATCATCTTTGGAGGCTGCAGGACTCAGAAAATTTCAGGAAGCAGTTATCCTAATTGCTTAATTCTAAACAAATAGATACATTCGTTATCCATTAGGTGCCTGTTAATGACTTTAAGCTTGACTCCATTGTAATTGCAGAAATATACTGAAAATGACATAAGAAGCTGTTGTCTTGCTGAAATAAAGCAAACTGAAGAGAAATACACTGAAACTCTGGAATCAATAGAGAAAGTAAGAAGCTACTTATAGAATTATAAATTATGTAATTTTATAATGGTTTAGAAAATATAATGACGTAGTTCATTTATATATACTTTTATTTCTTGTAGTTTTTCATGGTGCCATTGAAAAGGTTTATCTCAGCATCAGAGTTTGATACTGTTTTCATCAACATTCCTGTAAGTAATTGCATATTTAATGAACAGATACAAGGTTCATAGCTGGTTATGATATATTTGTGTTGTATTTTACTGCACAAAATGATTACTTGAAATATGATGCCCAGTGCATTTATGTAGTCACTAGGGTATATGTCTCTATCCTTCGATAAAAAATATCAGTTGATGAAAAATGGATGTGCATGCTTTTTTTTTTTCTGCTTGAGGGAATAGGATAAGAGACATAGTTATTATCGTGTCAGATAGTGAATGGTTATAAACTGGAGTATCTTTGAGCCTTAGAAGCTAATAATTTCTAGAAGATGTCTTTTCTTCTAATATATGCTGGTATTGTAGTGACGGTACAGAGTTGTGACTGTTGGGTTGCCTACCACTGTATGCTGAGTGGTGCTTTCATATGGATTTCTCTAGCTGTTACGCAAATCCTTGTCTCTACCTTGGCTCTGTCATCATTGAAAACATATTAAAGTTAAGATAAACCATAGTTTTAGATTCAGAAACTGTCACTGGAAAAGATAAGGAAATCCTCTGTTGGAGTATCCAGGAGACCTCTTTGTTTGACTGAAATCACAAAGGTTTCTGCGATTATTACTCTATTACATTTATTTTTAGCCTAATCGTAATAGCATGGCGATTTAGATATATTTTTAGTTGATGTAAGTATTCAGCAGATATCCTTATCTGACTTTAAAGGAAGACATCAGACGTGGTTTAAAGCCTCCCTCAACACAGACAAATGAAAGGAATTCTCTTTTATGAGGCCAAGGAAGGGTCTGCGGGCAACTGTAAAGAAAGGGTCCCCAGAGCGTGGCCCACAGGTCACATCAAACCTTCATCGCCTGTGAAAGATCACCTTTGTTTCGGGCATT
>NW_010414537.1:64962-65785 GCF_000710305.1 Buceros rhinoceros silvestris
TATGTCCTGCAGGCTCTCAGGGCTATAGAAGGTGTTGGGGATTTTTTTATTCTCTGGGAACCAGGTCTGTAAAAATGTTTTACTTGCTATTCCATCACCATCTTGACAGAAGCTAAATTACAGCAGTTACTGCTCTGATGATGATACCTGACACCTTGCCATATTTGTCCTGCTGTTGAAATTTTTGCCCTGAATCTCAACTGCTGTAATTTCCTTGTTTTTGAATATTAGTCCAAAATACTGCCATAGATACCAGTAACGTGCTTGTCTTCTTGAAGTATGTCAGCTGCCCGTAGAGATCCCCGTGCTTTTGAAAACAAATTTATATTCTGCCCTACCTTAATGTTTCTTATTGGTTGCAAATAAAGCCCTGATGTGCCCTGCGTAAATTACTGTAAACCTCTTTCCTAAGGCTCGAAGTGCCCAGGCACGCTGACTGAGGTGTGTTGAAAGACTGAAAGCCAGGCAGTGGGAGACACTGCACAAGGGTATAGAAAGGACTTACATGCTGTAAGGACAAGCGGAGAGGTCAGCCTCCTCACTGCCTGTTAGGGAAATGTAAGGGGATCAGATAAGAGGAGTGAAAAGAACAAAACCTGTTTATCTGAAACTAAGAAGATGGAGTAAACTATTGTATTTCGGTTGTTTTACTTTGCTTTCTGTATCAACATTCAGTATTCTGCTATTACAAGATGGTGCTTGTGTCTGACGCCACTGGTATTTCATAGGCATTCGGAAACAGTGAAAGAAATACAGGGCTTGCCTAAGCCAAAAATAGGTGCGAACACTTTGTCTGCTCAGACCTTGTCGCTGCGGCAGTTCC
>NW_010414537.1:65888-73939 GCF_000710305.1 Buceros rhinoceros silvestris
CTGGAGGGCAGTGGAAGCTTGTTTTCAACTAAAAATAGCTGTTACGCAGAGCTCTACAGCAAACTGCGATGTGGAGGGCAAGCCTGATATCGTCAGGATGGATTTGCCTCTGTTAAAGGGTCACGGAGAAGGGTCAGTCCTTTAGGGCGATGCTATATTCCTTATGCAGAGTCTGAAAGATGCTTGCTGGACAAAATATCTGCTGATGTCAAAATGTATTTTTTTTATTTTTTTTAAGAAAAAGCCCCCAACTACTCACCAGTTTAAAGAGAGTGCCTTTCATTATGTCTCAGATAGCAAAGTTCTGTCCTGTAAAATGTACGTCTGCCTCTAAATTTGTGTGTATGTCTGTATAGAGATGTCCATGTATGTACATATATGTGCAGTTCTATGAATATCTGTCTATGTATATATGTGTGCACACAAATATAGATGCATTTGATTGTACATCTATGCACGCATTTGAATTGGGGTGTGTGTGTATATATATACAGAATATACAGAAGGAAGGAGAGGTGAAACTGTGTGTAAGAGATACTGAAGTGTTGGAACTTCAGTGATATTAACATCAGTTTAATTGAAAACTTGACTTTGAATTGAAGATAGAAACTCAAAAAGACATTTTGTCCCCTTAACATTAAGCTATTTTTCAGAGGCGTTGCTTAGTTGAGTCCCTGTGTACTCCCGAGAAAATGTGCTCCTCCAATATATTAATTGGGAAGCATTTCTATAATAATATCTTTGCTGCAACTCAAGATTCTGAGGATATGCCAAGAAAATTGCTAGCCACTGAGTTTGATTTGTTTCAAGTTTTTGCTCCCTCAGCTGTGATGTGATTGATCTTGTGTGTAGTCTTAGTTTTCATCAGCGTGAAATGTTTTCACTTGACTCACAACTCAATATTGTCTATTATTTTTGCAGCGTGTGATTTGCCGCATTAAAGCATCTTTTTTAAACAGTCCTCTGTTTTTCGTTGTAGTGGTCTGTACGCCACTTACAGTCAGTTATCCTGATTTTAGAATCTGTAACCTGTGAATTCTCTGGCAGTGTCCACACAGTATAAAGGCTGGTGTAATCTTCTATAGCTGCTTACAGATTTTAGTGTCATAGTGAACAAGTAAGGTCAGTTGCTACTATACTCAGAGAGCAAATCTTTTTGCAATATTTTTGCCTTTCAGCCAGTAGTTGGCTGCTGTATTGGGAAATTCATTATGCTTGCAGTTAACCTAGCACTAGAAAATCACTAATTGACCAATGTAATGTACAAAACTAATTTTTCACAGCTCAGGGACATGAATCATTACTTTATCTTGTCACTAAAGCATTTACTTGACTTGCTTAATTTTAAAATTATCATTATGAAATGAAGATTAATTAACAGTGCACATTCCAAGCTAGAATAAATTAGTCTCTAATAAGTAGTTTTTCGAGGGTGGTTTTTTTTTTGTCATAGTATATGGAAGATATGGCAAACCTTGAAATTAGGTTCTACTCTCGGATGATCTGTTTCCCAATTTATTGAAATTAATGGATCCAACATGAAATAATTTATTTTTATATCCAAAGCTTTAAGTTATTATGTTTTTAAAAACCTTTCCCTCTCCCATTACTCTTTTTAAGGATTTGGTGAAAATTCACCGGAATCTAACACAGGACATCAATGATTCCATTGTTAACAAAAACGATCAAAATCTCTATCAAATTTTTATTAACTACAAGGAAAGGTAAGATTTATGCACTCTTACTAATTGTGATAATCTGTGATCAATCCAGTGAAGTATTTCACCATATTATTGATTGATGAATATATCTGACACAGGATTGGATTTGCTGTCAGCATACTTACTAAGCTGTTGTTTCGAACCCCTAAGTCAAAATGTTATGCTGTGGCCATATGAGTCCTCCCTCATCTTACCCCTGGTTTTGTTACATAGACAGGTAACATCTCGATTTTGAATAGAACTCAAATAGCCTATTTTGCACAAATTTTTTTCATGCATATAACCCCAAGTGTTTCATAGCATATACCTGTATTATTTAAAGATAAAAGGTTATAAAAGGGGAAGAAGGGGCAAAATAAGGCAAGAATATATATTAAAGCTATTTCAGGTTAAAGAAATCAGAAAAGGTAAAACTTGAAAAAAGAGAAAGGTGCAAAAGAAAAGAAAGAGACTAGGGCCTTACCCTACCCTGCAGTCAAAGGTGTGACAGTAAAATAAACATGCTCTACCTTCAAACTGTGAAAAACAGCCAAGCTGATAACAGGATGCTGTGGCAGCATGTCATGCCCTGTAGGCTAATTGTTGATTTTTTTTTTTATCCACCTTCTCAGATATTTTTTTTTTTTCTTACCAGCACTGAACAGCTGTTGGACTGTACAGATGAACTTATATGCCTGTACTTAGCTGACAGACACTTGAATTGTGGGCTACAGTGCGGACCTAGCTTGAAGGAATCCTTGGGCAGTGGTTAGAAATTGGTTTCTTACGGAACCAGAGCGGCAAAGACCTGTGGGAGCGAGCTGAATTTGCTTGAGGGTGATGAGAAGGAGGATTGTTGCAGTAATAAAAGGCTTGTGAGAAATGGGACAGCAGCAGCTGGAAAATGTTAGACAGGAGAGTTGTTTTCTCAGGGAGGAGGGTGTCCCTGGCTGCCCATAAACAGTCTTGCCTTCGGAGACCCTCTGTCTCAGCTTCTGTGATGGAGCAGGACATAGTTATTTTCCAGGCTGTTAGACTTTCTGCTGCTGTAGGAGGGAATTAGGGGATGAGAACTTACTCTGGAAAATACTTATCTTTCAAAAGTAGTTCTGAAATGTGTAGTAAAAGTCAGTGTTCTTGGAGTTCCTGAAGACACCTCAAGTTTGTATTTTACAAAAAGGAAACAGTTGGAGATAGACTCAGTGTCTTAACCATGTAGTGATTACAACTAATCAGAAGTGGGAAGTGTTAAATCAGTATCATCACTTTAATTGTGAAAAGAATTAAAAAAGGTGAAGATTAGTTGAGAGAAAAAGAAAATTAAGAGACCCCAGTGGAAAGTTCATGGGAACCCCCCAGAAAGGGATTTGAAGCATGCAGAAGGAATCACCTCAGGGAGCCTATGAAAAGATGAAAGGAAATGGTGCTCTCTGCAATGGGACTAGTCGAACAGAGCGCACCGAAAAACATCATAAAACCAGGCTCCTTCAAGAAGCGTTGGTGCCCTTGACAACTCCTGAAAATTCCTCGAGTTTTCTATATGCTGTTATTTTAATCCGAGAGCTCACAGGATGTAGAACCTGTTGGAGACGGATCAGTTTGGGTAACCTACAAGTTATTTAAAGGATAGCTGTAATTAATCCTGTTAAGCCTGTTACAGATTTTATTCGTTCCAGCCTTGGAAATGTACAGTGTTGTAAATACTTCAGACCGCTTTTCTGTTAAACAGCGGTTATCCTGCTTTTCAATGAGTTCTGTATTTATCAGAACGTACACGTGTGAATGTTAAAGGAAATTGCAATTATTTTACAGAATTTTGAAGGTAGATCAAAATTATGTTCTGGAATATTCTTTGCTGTGTCCATGCTGCCCATTGAAGTCTGTGGCTAAGTCCTGTCCTTGCTTATTTAGGCTCTGCTCCTTTTGAAAGGAGGGTTGTTAACAATGTGTTTATTAAAAATGATCAAGGATTGTTCTTAAATAAGCAAATACTCCTTTTATTCTTTATCTCTTGCTTTTATTTAGATTGGTTATTTATGGACAGTACTGCAGTCAAGTGGAGATAGCGATATCATGCTTAGACAACATCTCTAAGACAAAAGAAGATGTTAAACTGAAGTTAGAGGTACCTCTATTTTTTGACATGTATATATACATGTATATAACCCAGCCATGTGTTTCTGTGAACATGCCCTGCTTTCATCCGGGTCTATGATGGAAAAACTAGCTGGACTCTGATACATGAGTGTGTTTCTCTTCATTCTTCTGAAGCGTCTGGTCAAACGAGTATGTGATCTGTTGGGGTACACATCCTGGCGCTGAAGTGAGTATAGTTTTGCCACTGGCCTCGGTAGGGTTAGGGGTTTTTTTGGGAAGCAATCACCAGTGATACACTCTATTGATTGTGACGTCTCAGCTGAGAACACAAAATTGCAGAATCACTCATGCTTGGAGGGATCTCGAGGCTGGTCGCACAGCCTCACAAGGCTTGCTATCTGCCCCACCCTCTGTGTCCTTTCCAGCAGAGGTGCTCCCTTGCTGGTCAGCCCTCACGGTTAGTGCAAACGAGGTGAAGGACTTTGCCTTTCGCCTTGTTGCCTTTATGTGAGGTTGCTGTTGGGCATGCCCCGAAGTGTCACCTGCACCTTCTCTGTGGTGGTGTCTGCAGACTTGCTGTGGATGTCCTCTGTCTTTTCCTGCAGGTTGTTGATAAAGATACTAACTGGGAGGGGTCCCTGGACAGACCCCTGAGGAGCTGTTCTTGCCACTGTCCTTCAGGTGGTGTAGGAAACAGTTACCACTCTTTCTGAGCCTCACGATCTAGCCAGTTTTTCATACACCTAATAGCTCATTCATCTGGAGCATAACATCCCAACGTGGATATGAGGATACTGTGGGATATGATGTTGAAAGCCTTGGAGAAGTCGAGGTAGACTCTCCACACCCATTCACGAATCTAGCCAGTTCACTGTGGAAAGCAGTCAAGTAGGTGAAGTGTGGATTTACCTGCAGCAAATCCATGCCCTATATTCCTATATACCGGGAATTCTTCATGTGCCCAGAATTGCTTCCAAGTGGACTTGCTCCATAATTTTTGCAGGGGCTGAAGTGAGACAGACTGCCTGTGCTTTCCAAGATTAATTTTTTCTTTTTTTGAAGACAGGTATAATATTTGCCACCTTTGCTGCGCTTGTAGATGATGTGGTCTTTTGTTGTGGGTGTTTTCTTTTTTTAGCTCAGTGGAACACCTGATTTCTGTTGTCTTTGTGGCATCGTGGCACAATGTCTGTTGTCTTTGTGGCACTTTCTCTGCTGCTGGGTTGAGACACTTGTGCTTAGATTTCTAAGTCTATTTTATTTTTTTGCATAGCCCCTACTGCTGTATCAACTGGTTTCCTTCATTTTGTTGGTATTCTTTATCTGAAGCTTAATATAGTTGCCTGGCCCATGTATCACTGAATTTTAATATATATCACTTGAATATTTTTAATTTCTAACTCTTTGTGTTATTCTCTCTTCTGCTTTGAACTAGGAGTGTTCCAAGAGGGCCAATAATGGGAAATTTACATTGCGGGATCTTTTAGTGGTTCCAATGCAGAGAGTGCTAAAATATCACCTACTGCTACAGGTATTTTATTTTAGAAATTTAAGGTGGCTGAGAGCAAAACTGGAGTGGTTTATCATTGGTGGATTGTAAGAATGAAAGCTATAGGTCTTTATCAAAGGGAAGTGATTGACATTTCCATAGATTTGAGTTTCTTAAAAAAGAAAATCCAGTCAAGTGTGAGTTTTCTTACTGAGATTGCTCCTCAGAGCTAAAGCATATCTGGGGAAAAAAGAATAAACCAGAATTGTTGTCTCAGTGTTCTGATGTGTTTAAAATGGTTAGTAGTACCAAACTCTAATTGTGGTACTTGGAAATGTGAACCATTACCCTCAATAAAGGAAGCTGGACCATACTTATAGCATACTTAAGATGCTTCTTTGCTGTCATAAATTACAATAAAGCCATATTTATTTTGAAATGCTTCTTGTTATAACCCACAAAGCATTAGCTTTTGCAGTTAGTCCTGTAATAAGGGTGGAGAGTCTTATAAATTTAATTTGATAGCGGTGCCAGGAGACTCATTAGTTCAGCTGCAGAGAAATATATTACTGTATTAGACTGTCAGTCCTGCTGATGCTTGTAAAATGTCATTTTAAAAAGATATGCTACTTGTATGTGAAACATAATTTTGACTCTGCAGAGCCATGTACATTCTGTAATAATTTTTTGAAATATTTCTATGAATGAGTCATCGATATTTTGATCAGTCGAAAATTGGAAAAAACAAAACGAGTGGTATAACTTCTTTTTAAAAAAACTTGAAACCCGAGTCATGATTTTGCAATCGAGCTGCGTATTATGAGAGAAGATGTATACCATATGTTCCTATGCTCTGTGTGACACTAGAGTATGCATCGTACAAGAAAGAAATACTTTATAGACTTTGAAAGAAAAAGATCCAGTAAATTTATTAGTAGAATTGTAAGGTGAAGTATAAATACATAGTCCTTCATTTTCTGTGATTTTAGCAAGTTATTACATTAGCTGAAATGTGTAATTCTGAAATTATAAAGAAGAAATAACCTCTTTTCCCAAGAGGTTACTCCTCACTTTTTGAAAGCCAAAAAAGCCTTTTTCTTTTCCATATGGGAAGTCACAAAAATAATTATTTAAATATTTACATTTAACTTAAATATGTCTTCTGAGTCAGCTTTATCTTAGCATAATGAGACAGTGGCTTCCTTTAAGCAATGCACGGTTTAGCCAAGATTTTTGTTAGCAGCACGCATTCCTCTGAGCAGACAAGTGCGGGCTGTGGAGCGGGGTGATGCACCGTGTAACAACGTGCAAATGAGCTCCAGCGTTTACCTGTGCTTTCAGCATGCACGTATAGTAATGGTCTGATCTGGAGAGTTTTAAGTGTTAGACGGACCCAATTAGCTTCTAATGACAGTTCATTATTAGCTAAAGCCAGTGTTTAGGCTGTACAGCAATCATTAAACACTTGCCAATTATCTGCTTGCACTAGTCCTCGCTCAGTCACAGGCTGCTCACTATGGGGATGAAATGTGAATTCTTGGGTTGTTTTGGCGTTTTTCTTTCTTTTTTTTCTTCTTTGGTGGGTGCAGAGGGGATGAGCAATGACAACTTCAATTTATAAACTGACAAACAGTTGGGGAAAATGTGTAACGGCTCTGTCCACAGGAGCTGGTGAAGCACACTGTTGATCCCATGGAGAAGGCGAATCTCAAATTGGCGCTTGATGCAATGAAGGTGAGTATTCATGGCAGTGAAGTGTTTATGTCTTTGTTGGCAGTTAAAATGGTAGCTCAGATCTGTATTTCCTGGAGGAGATAATGTTCTTCGCAGCAGATCAAACATGTTTTCACAGATCACTGAGCTTTATGAGTATGTCAGGGCAAGTATATAGTTGAGGGCTTTGCTCAAGCCTGGGAAAGAAGTTCAGTAGTTTTCTGAAGTGGAAGATTTATGAAATGGAACTTCCTCATTTCAGTTTACTTCGACATCATTTTGCTGTCATGAGATGAAAACCAGGTGTTTCAAAAATGTTGGTCTCACTTCCAAAATTTAGGCATATTTCTACCACTAAATCAATTCTAATCAAGTTCAGTAGTTTCCCAGTAAGATGAAGACTGTTATCTTTCTTTACAAGGTTTTTTTCTGTCATATTAATATGATCTCTGAGGCTTTGCCTTTGAAAGCAGTAGTGGCTTTCTGGAGGTAGGGTATCTGTCACTGTACATTCTCCTGCAAGTGGTACAAATGAATGCTTTATGGAATAGCTGGCTGCCTGGTGCGTTAGATGGGGGGTGTGTGTGTGTGTGTGTTCCCCCGCACAGCTTCAGGAAGGAAGCACAGGTCTCCATCAGCTGGCTTCACGGCATGAATTGTGACATTCGTGTGCTGGAATTGTGAATTTTTTTCTATCCTTTTTGGGGAAAGGTCAAAAGAAGCCAACATGACACGGGTCGCACCTACTTCTGTTGAAATCTGTATGGGCCACAGAAGCTGCTGAAGTCACACTGAGAGAGTTTTGGGTCACGCAGCTGTCTCATGTTATGTGACCGTCTGCCTGGAATACAGACGAGCTCACAAAAGAGATTTTTCATGCCCCTTTTTTGTCATCTGGTTTTGTGCAGCGAACGCCGAGAGCACCATGATGATCTACAGAGAGATGCCTGAAATGGGATGGCACAGTGCTGCTTCCACCTAGTGGCAAGCCAAGCGTCCTGGCTGCTGCTAATTGGCTAGGGAAATAATCCTGGTTTTTTTTACCCTCGCCC
>NW_010414537.1:74189-86879 GCF_000710305.1 Buceros rhinoceros silvestris
TAATTGGCTAGGAAAATAATCCTGGTTTTTATTACCCTCGCCCCTCCTTTTCCTTTGCCATTTGCTGGCTTGCTTCATTGTTTTTGGTGGCTGTTGGACTGAGAATAAAAGAGCGATTAAGCAGTCTCTTGCTGGAGTGGCTCTGGCAGTTATGTGCTGGCTGGCAGGATATGACCAGCCAATTAAAAGACTCAAAAAGCTGCCACTGATACCACCCCAACCCACAAAACTGCTCAGGTATGAGCATCTCTCATTAAGGCTGCAGCGTCGTTTCCCTCCTGATTTACTGTATGCTTACAATAGCTGTGACAGTGTAGTAAAAGTAACTGTGCAGTATGCTGCTTCTACAAACCTTGGTGTGTCTGCTTGAAAGTAAAATGTCTGTGGAAAAACTGTCAGCAAAGTGGTACTGCCCCCAAGAAAGAAAATTCTAAGAAGGATTATGCTGTCAGATTTCTTTTAGCAGCAGGAAAAGAGGTTATTTAATTTCTACAGTAACTCTTTTAAGACTGCTGTGAACATATCCGGCACAGATTCATTTGGGAAGCTGGCATAATGGTTGCAGCTATTCTTAGATTCTGATTAAAAATGTCGTAGGAAGAAGATGTATCTTTCTCCCACCTTCAAAATTTGTGACCATATTGAAGGGATACTGTAAAAGCAAGTTGTGAAGAACAGAATGCCTTTTCCAGCTGCTGCTTTCAGCATCCCTGACCTTACCAATTACCACTCCTGTTCACTCCTCATCTCTGGCCGTAAACAGAGAAGCCCCAGCAGATTGTGACTATTACTCAAGCACGTTCAGAGCATTTTAAAGGCTTTAGTGAAATGTGTACAGTACATGTTCTGGTAGAGGGGACAATAATGATGTCAACCTGTGACTTTAGGTAGTATAACCCATTAAAAGCCCCTTTTAAAATCTGCTGTGTAATGGCTTCTCTCTGCTGTGCAAGAGTAAGAGCGAGATCCTACTACTACTGGAGCAGTAGCTTCTTCTGATAAGCACCCAAGCTTACGATGTTTGTGCCTTACATACTGCTTTTGAGCTGCCTTACATACGTTTTCTACTAGACGCTCTGTGTATCTTCTGTCTTGTTCTCAACTATTGGTTGTTGTCAGCTGACTTTTTGGCAGTGTGCTGCATAAATTACATTTCCATCTTTAATCTTGAAAAGAAGACATTAACAAAAATCAGAAAAAATCAGTCCTTTTTTACAATTTATGACCTATTTCCCTCTTTCTTGCTACTAAATCTGTTTCAATAGGTATGATGAAGAAAGTTGGAGGAATGATTCAAGATATGCAGAAGCTTTCTTCATCCTTCATTTAGGCATACACATTAGTAATTCGTTAAAGATATAGCTCTGTAGAAGAATGACTAAATATGCAGATATGCCAAAGACAAAATTAATACGTTATTTTGGGAAGCTTATGTCTAAAGTGGTCCTTTATGGAAAAGTTCTTTCCCTCCCCCTTTTTCTGTTGATACTCTAGGACTTGGCTCAATATGTAAACGAAGTGAAGAGAGATAACGAAACGCTCCGTGAAATTAGACAATTTCAACTATCAATAGAGAATTTGGTACGTGATATTTTTAATTCTTGCAGTTTTAAAATAACTTCTGATCAAATATATTGATAGATGTATTTTTTCCCCATTTCATTTGAGCTGATATTACTCTTGGTAATATTTTCTATGAATTGCTTGGTTTAGCATGACATGAATACTGAAGTATGGAAATCTCTGCTAGTTTGGGCTCTGTCTGTAGTTAAATAGATTTCCATAGTTAAAGGTTTGTATTTGTGCAGTGACTCAGGTGTTTTTGTAATGGGAAAGTTTTTTCCATTTGAAGACAAATGGAATGGACTGATTCTTGATTTAGTTTGGATGATAGTGAGGAAAAGCTGTTATTTTCAGACACGAAAGTCCTTTTTTTGGGGTAAAAGGA
This sequence comes from Buceros rhinoceros silvestris, assembly GCF_000710305.1. NCBI lineage: Eukaryota > Metazoa > Chordata > Aves > Bucerotiformes > Bucerotidae > Buceros > Buceros rhinoceros. The sequence goes on from NW_010414537.1 coordinate 76,138, forward strand.
GTGAGTGGTGTAACATCTGAATGGAACATTATCTTGAAGCTTTTGCTATATTGAATCATACATATTCTGTTCCAGAATCATTCCCTTTTACAATATGGAAGACCTCAAGGTGACGGGGAAATAAGGATAACTACGTTAGACAAGCGTGCAAGGCAGGACAGGTAAGGCATAACTTCTTGCGTTTGCTCTTACAAAGCCTGTAGAGTAACTCTCTCTCGGTTCGAGGCCAGCTCAGGGATTCCTGAGAGTACTTTCGTTTCGCTGCTCACTCTCAGAGCCTATCCACCAGGTGAATCCGCCAAGAGATTCGTGGGAGGTTAGCTGTTACGCTATCGTCTAAGATCGCCTCATGCCCTTGCAAGTAGTGAGCTTCTAGGAAAAGTGCTTTTTGTTTCATTACTCAGTTGTTCACTTTCAAAATTTTAAGTGCTACCAGCAAAGGTGTGTAAAATAATACTTTGGCTTTCTGGAGTGATTTTAATCATCTCTATATTGTATTTTCATAGGCATATCTTCCTGTTTGATCTAGCTGTGATTGTTTGCAAACGGAGGGGTGATAATTACGAAATGAAGGAAATAATAGATCTTCAGAAATACAAAATTACAAATAACCCCACTACTGATAAAGAAAATAAGAAGGCAAGTATTTGTTGCTAATGCATATAAAATGTATATTTTTAGCGGCAATTTGAAACATTTTGCAGGACTTTAGAATGTATATATGATTTATGTATGTTTTAAATGTAAGCTAAAATGAATATTTAGGGATTTAAACTTTATTTTGATTAAAACTCTAAATGAACGCAAAAAAGTGGTCTTGCTGTTCCCTAAATCTGGGAATTAAGGAATGTACAAAAGTGTCTTTATTTTTTCTTTTTTTTTTTAAATTTCCTTTCTTCACAACTGATGACCTTTTGTATTGCCGATCTTTTTACACAGTGGTCTTATGGCTTCTACCTCATTCATATCCAAGGTCAAAATGGTTTAGAAGTTTATTGCAAAACTAAAGACTTGAAGAAAAAATGGCTTGAACAATTTCAGATGGCTCTGTAAGTATATTTTTATTAGGGCGGAATCACATTCATCGCCAGGGTAAGGGTATCACTGAAATTATGCTGAACTGCTTTCGTCTTTAGATTTTTTTTAATGCCACCTAGTTAACTATTTTAGTTGGCTTTCTGGGAAACAACTGACATCTTCATTAACAGAATATTTTCCTGAAACTCCTCTTGGAAAAGAAAGAGGGCACTCCAGGCTATGTATTACTTTCCAACTTTGCTGGGAATACTGTTTTAGTAATACTGTCTCAAGCAACCAGAGGGAAATATTAATTATTTTTAGCAATATATATCTAACATAATAGTGACATTTTCCCCCTTCCCATTTTTATTTTGATTAATTGTAATATTTTTTTGAAAGGTGATGCTGATGATTTGCGGGCGGATCCTGGCATCTTTCCTAGTGGCTTTTAACTAATTTATTGTTTAGTATTTGGATCAAATTTCTTGGTTTATTAAATTTGTTTCAAATGGCTGATTTCCTTTATATGTTTTCAACCACAAGAGGAGGTTGCTTTAGACTCCCCGAAAAGTTGTTCAGATGCAGCACTGCAGTTTATGTTATTGTTATGCAGCATGAGCTTTACTTCCATTGCTGATTCTTGTCACAAAACCAATCACGATTATTGACACCAAGTATTCGGATTAAATTCAAAACATGAACAAGGGAATCGGATAACAGGGCAATGCTTGCTTTATGGTTTAAAAAAAAAAAACTGTGAGGGGTGGTGAGGTAGTCCCAGTGAAAACAGAGAGTGTTTTGGATGTGGTTGTAAAGGTATGTGGATTTGGAAAAAAATGCTGTTATGAGCTGGTATGAGTGAAACTTGCTCAAAAACTATGTATATATTTTAAAACCCTTAGAGTGATGAGTACTAATATTTAAATGAAAACATAAGGGAGGAGAGCCTGGACTGGACAGATATTCTAAGGCCTCCTGCTTACTGGGATCCCCATCTTGCTGATTTCTATTGAAGACAAAATGACATGTGTTTGGGTAAAAATTTCTGGGTAGTATAGTGGAGGAAGTATAGGAAGAGATGTTGACTTGTGTGTGTGCAGAAAGCTGAGTACTTGGCCTCTTTCTGTCCCTGTGCTCTCCCTGCTGCGCTTCCTGTAACATCATTATTGGTATTTACTGAAACATAGATAAAATATGTATGAAAAGCGTATGAGGAACTTGGATTTATTACTGATTACTCCTGCAAGTTTCCTGACCCAGTGCAAAAAAAAATCCCAACCTAACAAAACAGAAGTCAGCCCCGGAACTACGGAGAGCCGTAAGGGAGCTATGTTTTTTCACAGGAATATATCCTCAGGTCTTACCAAATATTTCTGTGGTTTGTGGAGGACCATCCCCCAGCTCTGTGTGTGTGGTGAGTGCAGCTGCAGATCCTTACATGGTGTGAGGCACCAGCCAGTGCTCACAAGCTGTTCACGAACGGGCCTTTGCGGACGATGCTTTACTGCTGCTGTTGCCCTGTGTGAGGAGAACAAACAGCACCTGAAGGGTTGACAAGTTAATGTGCTACTCTTTCGTCTTGGGCAGACGGAGTTGGTCGTTGAAAATGAGTGGTGGTGTCAGCCTTGTCTTGCCTGGATGTTTGTCCTTCTCATAAACCCATACCTCTAGTTTAACCTCTTGCCGCGTGATTAAAGGCTGCAGCGCAGAGGCATGGGAGCTGGAGCAGCAGGGTTGCTGCAGGTCAGGGCTATGCTTTTGCTCCCTTACATTTATAACCACTAGGACTGAAAACAATGGGGAGCTTTTATGCTTTCTGAAGTTTTTATACCTTTCCCCCAACTCTTACGTGGGTTTGACTTCGTGGTGCATTTCCCTGAGCAGCTCTCCCAAAGCATACCTCGGTGTACAGAATGGGAATTCTAATGCACACTGAGGCACAAGAGTTTGTATCTGGGAATAAACTCGGACAAGCGATTTTGAATGACTGGTTGTTTCCAGGGGTTTCCTTGCCTATGATGTAGGTTATCTCTTCTAGTGTGATTCGAGTCTGAAAAGTAGCCATAATTTCAATTACGTTGTTATTCATCATACTTAATTATAATTGCTACTTCTACCGGCAAAATATTTCTCATTACTTAAAAATCCTACTGAGACTGCAAAACCAGCTCAGTTGAAGGGCTGAATTACATACTTTTTTGATTATCAGAAATGATTTTGTTTACTGAGTTCTGGGCAGAAATTACAATGCAGTTTTGTTGCCTTCAGGATAGCATTCTGTATGAAGCCAGGTCAGTGCAAATGTTAATCTAAGAACATAATAAGAGAATAAATTAGTATCTCCTTTATTATTTTTAAATTAGAATTAATCTTGTTGCCACTAGAACTGTTGGCACAATTAAGTTAGCTAGGCTGTAATTTTTTATTTTAATTTTTTAGGAGCTTTTATGTTTATATTGGTGTATGAACAACAGTGAGGAAAGTTACCTTGCCGAAAAGGTATCTACTGTTGAGATGCTGGTGTTGTTGAGATGAGAATTTGTCTCCAGATATGAGAAGCGTATGTTATTGATGAAGTCTGTAATAGAGGGGAACACTGCTTTGCTGGCTGGACGTGGTTTAGGTTTGGAGGACATTAAGCACACTTGATACTGGTGCAATTTCCAGTGTGTAACTTTTTAGACTATGAAGAATCTGTTAAAAATAAAAACAAACCGAACAAACTACTAGTTTCAAAAACTTGTGAAAATATTCTATGTCCTAGTCAGCTGTGTTACTGTGGTATATGGTGAGTTGGTTTGTTGTGAGGTGGGCTGGGAATGATGGGTTCCTGGTCATAAGAAACAGAGTAAATAGTTTTTATTCATATGGCAGTTCTGTTGCTACAGTACACATTTGCTGTTTTCCTGAGGCTGTTCTTTTATTTACAAGATATATAATACCAAAACACCTCAATTTTTATTTTTCCTAAGAATTTAGTGAGAATTACTGATGGAGCCTATTCATACACATCCTCAGCAGCAATGATACTGTGGCAGGACTGCACTGAATTTGATGCCATTGACCTATTGACAGTAATCTCCACAGCGGAGGACGGGTCACCTCTCCTTCCCCCCATCTTCAACCTTCAAAATTGCTGGTTAGTTGGGAGCGCTGGATTTTCTAGATGACAATAAAATGAAGTAGGACACTGGGGCAGCACAGTTAACATTGCAGTCAAGCTCTTGAAGCATAAACCTGATGAACTGGAGGAGTTTCTGTAAAGCTAGCAGGCAGAGACCGATGGAGGATGTTTTCATCGGAGCCATCATATTACAGGTGGCTGAGTTCTCTCTGGGTGTGCCTGTTCCCTTGTGATGCGAGTGGAAGTTTTGCATGCACAGGGGGAGTGTAAGCACCTACTGCCTCAGAAGAGATGCAGTGCTTAGCGGTGACAGTGGTTAATTCGAGCAGCTGCTATTTAGTTCTTGGAACTATTTTCGTAGTAGTGGGTGAGCCTGTAGCTGTATGGGTAAATAAGCACCTTTTAAAAGATAGTGCTGCAAAGCCTTTACTGTACTAGACGTGGAGTGTTTAAATTTAATCTAGCATGACAAATAACATTGGTTTAAATGTGAAGTCATTCCATATTCAAGATAATATTAATAGAAGTATACAGCCAAATTACTGCAGCAAATTACTGGGCCAAATTAGAGACATCATGTCTCAACGGAAGGTTTGCCAGCAATGTGATAAAGTGCGTGGTGTATTTGCTGTAACTAAGCCATTAAAAACCTCAAAGGCTGATAGTGAGTGCAAGACAAAATTCTGTTAGATTTTCTAGTAGCGTGTCCTGTCAAACCACTTTTCTTCTGTATTAAAACCAATCAGAGGAATTAGAACAAACGTGTAATGTCTCATACCTTCAAATTCCATGAAATATTTTATACTTCTATGTTACTCAGCTAATGCTAAAAGATAGGAGCATTGATGGGTATTTTTTCGCTCTTAGCTTTTTTACCACTGCTTTTCTTATTTTAAAAAGGCTAATTTTAAAAACAGTTAAAACATTTTTAAAGACATACTAATATACGATATATGTATCAATGAATTTATGCTAGCCATTCTTTATTTAAAGAAAAAACACCTTGAAAGTTGAAGTTGTATGCAGGTATATACCTCAGCTATATTACTTTGAAACCACCTAGCTGACTAGTGATTGTTTTTAATTTCTTACTGTATGGCAAATGCTTTTCTCATCATTGCTGTGATGAATTTAATTCTATTTTATTTCATCAGGACATGATAGAATAAATACTGAAAGAAAATGTTAGTTATTACTACAGCTGCCTCATGTTGACACTAAACATTTGCTTCCATCCGCTGAATGTTCCTGTTGCGTGTAGTTTGTTTCTTGATCATAGCAGAGCAGGGAACAGGTGTGCGTTGTCTTCCTCACAACGGCAGAGACCTTCTCCATGAAAGGCCACATGTTGTATTTCCCCATTGCCTTCACAGCTGAATCCAGTAGTGTAATACAGCACGCAATATCTTATGCTGTTCTCTCCTGAGTTTATTTTGTCATCATGATGTCCAGTTTGTTAATTTAATTAAGTCTTTCTTCGGTTTCTCAACTGTGCTTTGTAATCCCCTCTAAAAATGGCCATCAGCAAACTTGGATTCAGCATGTGTTCCTAGATAGAGACCTATTACACAGAAATGCAATTTAAAATGTAATCACAGAAAAAATTAGGTTGAATTTAGGTTGCAAAGATTGTCTACTTCAGTCTGCTGCAGGGCGTAGATTGCTCAGGGCCTTGTCAGCTTGAGTTTAGTACTGCTGCATTTCAAGATACGCAGAACCAATACTGCAAAGTCTCCTGCAAGTGTTGTAACATGCCTTTTAATTAGGCTTTACTCAACATCTCTCTTTCACAAACAGAGAAGTGCATGAACACATCTTACAGGCCTTGTTTTTTTTTTTTTAATGTACTTAGTTTCACCTTCAGAAGTATTACGATTGTAATTTTTGCTTTGACATTGCTGCTGAAATTGCAATATTGATGTCACATCTAATTAATAATGCCTGTAAAGTCAGTGGGAAACACACGACCATGATAGTGAATAGGGTAGGCATTAATTTCGTGGGCTTAATTCTGGGGTTTTTATATATATACATATAAATAAAATATTTCAGACACAAAAGCTGTACAGCCCTCAAAAAATTAGTGGTTTTAGTTTTAATTACACTAAATTTTTTCTCACTACAGAATTTGTGCAGCAGCTCAGGTACAGTCTAATATGTTTTTGAAAAATTACTGTTTCAGTTAGACACAAATTCACACTGTCACTCAAGGGTTGCATCATCTCATTGTAAGGAAATAGCGCCAAGATTCATTGATTCTCAGACCTGATAGGTGTGCGCGCAACAGTTTCACTGAGGCGAGCTTCATAAGTTGCAGATAGTGCTCATTGTTTTTTGTACTAGTTTTCTTTAAAACTTAGAAAACCAAAGTACGTGAAAATTTTTCTCCTACCTATTACCATACCTATTTCTAAATCTGTCTTGCACTCTGTGACTAATGACATTGGTCAGATTCAGCTCAGAGATCTTTTCCCTCAGAGTGTATTAATAATGCATATGCATTAAGACTTCTTCTGAGAGAATATTTGAGCTCTGACATATTAAACACTGACTATGAAATTAAAGCTTTCTTATCAAAGCACTCTAAAAGCCTTAATTATCTGCTGCATTTTTTTCAAGTAGCCTGCAAAGGTGTTTCACCTATACCAGCCTCACGTAGGTTACCCAGGCGATAAGCAAACATGTCTGCTTGTGCTTCTCCATCAGTATAAATATTTCAGTACTGCAAAAATGAACGCCAAGTTCACGTCTGCCAAGGAAGAATCATTGCCTGTTCTTTGCTAAGACTCCAATTGTGTTTGATCAAAAGGCGTTCAGGGTTATAAGCAACTATTCACAACACAGAGTTACGCAATTTCTTTGTTCTTTCAGACGCAAGCAAGAACTGTGTGAAGATTCTGTATGTGATTAAGAGCACCGTGTAAGGGCAGCACAGAATGTAAAAGTAAAACAGAATTCATGAAAAGTGTGTAAACACTTGGAGATGAAAAATATCTTTTGCTATTTGTTTTCTGGTTCACAAAATTCAAAGATTTCCCAGTCCTTATGTTTTTACAACTTACCTTACAACATGTGAGGTATTTTACTATGAAAATGAATAAGTGTTTCTTAAAATTCAGTGAAATGAATTTGTAGTGACACTACATGATAAAAATAAAGTACCACCATCTAAATGCTGTTGTTCTGCATAAGGTGTTTAGTTTCTTTTCCCTCAATCTTTAAACATGCAGTGCTGCATTATGTTTGTCTGGATGTTTTGGCTTTATGAACAGATGCCCTAGTTTCTCCCTGCAAAGCAATGCTGCCTTTTCTCTCGGTAATTTAGGTGTTCATCAGGTAATTTACGAGTTTATGGCTGTATACATCCTATGTTTTTACATGCTTTGCTCTAAAGCATAGATGTTTGTCTTCAGTTTAGTGTAAATATTTGAAAAAATATTTCAAGCTTATCAAGACAAGCAACCTTGTAAATTTGGATTTGTAAGACTTAGAACCTTCACAAATAAGACTCAGCCAGTGAAATTTAAAGTAATGAAGTATTGAGGCTTTTGATTTACAAATACTGAGGTGTGGCAGAGCTTTGTTCCTATCAGGTGGTGGTTAAAAATGTTATGCAGGAATAGATAAGCTCAAAGCAGTCCATCTCCCATGCTCTTCAGGGAAGTAAGCTGATAAGGAAAAGGGGAAGGCATTATTGTGTTTGAAACAATGCATTATGTTTCCAAAAAGTTAACAAGATAATTCCCTTGATCTCAAAAAACCCACTCATCATATGATCAAATAAGCAAATTTCCTAGCAAAGTCTTAGAAGCTGCGTGTTCTTGATCAAAAGCAAAATTTACTTGTGATATGGTTGATTTAATTCTGTAACATGTCTTCTTGATGGAGACTCTTTGATGTGACTAACCAGAATGTTTGAGTATTAGCATATGGAGAATTGATTGATTGATTAATTCAGTAAATAGCATCTTCAAAGGTGATTCTGAAATATAACAGCCTAGCTGGAACAGAGAAAATGAATTAGCTGTAAGTAATCAGCGTTGCTTCTGAGAAGGGAAGATAGAAAAGAAGCTGAAAATCATCCTTTGTGAAATGGCATTGCCTGTCTCTAGTGAGAGGACCCCTTAATAATGCCATCCTTCACCTTTTTACAGTAAATAATAAAATCCTTGTAAAGGTTGAAAAAGCATTATTTATTTTTTGTGGTTTTGTCTCTGCACTCTTATTTTGTTATTTTGTGACACAGATGCCTTTCTGTTAGATGACAGCGTGTCGTATGAAGTGATCAGTTGAAATGGTGGTAGTCAGAGCCAGAATTTTTCACGTGGAAAGGAAGAGTAGTGAAAATGTAAGGCTGGTTCTGCTGTATGCGGGGAAGAGGGTTTTAAGGGAAGTCTGCTGTGTATCAGAGCAGGGGGGGAGGTTGAACACCTCGTTGCATTACTTTCCTCATATGAGGTTTGGCTGAAAGCTTTTCATCGTGTTTGACTGTAACATACTAGTTTTCAGTTTCTTGACCTCTGCTGTCCATGTTATTACTTAAAACATTTGAGTATGTGACAAATGTTAACTATATTTTATTGCCCGGTTAAGTTTTCCAAAATATTCTGAGAGGCTTAGTACCAGTTGTCACAGCTAACTTCTAAGGTGCTTAAAATTTTGAAAGGAGGTCACTTTGGCACGGAACAGGAATTTTAACTTAGAATGTCTTCATAAATTCTTCTCTTAGCAATTAATAGCTTAGAAACACTTGTGGCAGATCTAGGTTTATTGATGTATTTTCTACAGTGATGTCGAATATTAGTGCAGTAAGTAAGACTGGAATGAAAATTTTCAGTGTCATTAGCTATTAACCTTTGCCATTTTCTTTATAGTCTACACTGCATGAATATAGCATCAGATTTCATGTCACATACGCTTTACAATGTTCTTCAGCAGTTCAAGCTCAGGGTGTCCATAATTCTGAACAGTTCTGTATGGAGCATTTTAGATTATTTTAAACATAACGTGGAGTGTAGAATAATAACAGCTCTAAAATTCAAAGGTCTAACTCCGGGTTGAGAGTTGAGGAGAGTTCAAGGTATTGGGTTTTATCTGAGATCCCTGTAGTATTTCTGCTTTTAATGCGCTCCACTGCAGACTCCTCATCTGACACCTCATGCATCTGCGTATTTGTTGTGCCTCTGGGCTCACAGGCGGGCGTACATACGTTAGCTATTCTCTAAAGCCAAGTTTTCATCAAGTGAAATGGCTACTCAGTTTCATATATAATGCCCTTTTAAAATTATGGGATATTTTGTAAACAGCCACATACAGTTGAACTCTGCCTAGTTTCTAGTGACTTGTTGCATTTCTTGTAGAGACTGATACAGAAGAAAGATCTTCTAAACCTGACCTAAATAGCAGTTCTGCAAAAATGAGTCAAAACCAAAAATAGGAAGTATCATCAGAACACACTTTGTGTGTTCTTTTTCAGAAGAGGCAGTGTTGTTTGCATGTAATTAATTTCCTATTTAAAAGTTAAACTTGCTATAAGAATTGAATTAATCAAGGTAATTTTGTTATATTTTTGTTGGTTTTGTGGCAGCAGGTAATTGGGTAATATGTCTATGCAAGCCAGTAGAGGCAATAGCTCTTAAAGGCTGAAAACATCTGAACACTGAAACATCTGAAGGGCAAAACATCCAAGAGATGTACTTGGTGCGTTAAAATTTGTCAAGTAAGAGGTTTTCATTGTTTATATCCCTGGGAATTTGGCCGTTCTGGAAATGCAGACTGGTGTTTCAAAGCACTTATTCCCCACATGGGAAAATAGGAGGAAGAAGCTATAGTAACCTATCACTTAGCCTTTTATTTATTCTCTTCGGGCACATTATCTGTAGTAATTACATATTTAGTAGAGAGATAAGATAGAGCTTTGGGACTGAAAGTTTAGTGGTTTTCCTGGCGCGTTTTATTTTGTAAGCCTTAACTGTATAGAGGAAGTTTAAAATATTATTTAGTATAAAGTACTAAATATTATTTAGCATTAAGTATTAGTGTAAAGTTTTATTTATTATTTGTACCTAGCCAACTGAAGAAATGACAATTAGTTTTAGTCCAGCCTGTTGTGAAAGGTACTCTATGTAGTGTTTCTTGTAGGAAACAAACATGACTATAAGAATGCTGATAAAAAAATCAAATTGTTGCTCTAACGCAGCCAAATGCCTGTGGTATGCTATTGCTGTTCAGACACATTCTTATTTTAATGTTTCCCCATCAGAATATGGTTTTGATTCAGGAAACGATGGTAAAAAATCCTGTCTAAGCTGCTTGATGCTGATGATGTACACTTCTCACTGCCATATACATCTTGGAAACCCGTTGGACCCAAGATGATCAAAGTTCAGTTTTGTAAAATGAGGTACAGAACTTACCCTTGTTGTCAGGATTGCCATTATTTTGACATTCCTTTATTTTAACTGAACTATTAGTGTTTTGACTGTGACATTTGGTTTTTTGAGAGATAATCATTTGATCTGCTATCCCAATTGCTACAAAGTGTTAGAAAACTGCAGCTTAAGCTGTTTTGTTTTATTATATATTTGTTTTATTATAT
>NW_010414538.1:0-1897 GCF_000710305.1 Buceros rhinoceros silvestris
CCCTCTTGGTAAAGAAATGCTTCCTAATATCTGGTCTAAACCTCCCCTGGTGCGGCTTTGAACCATTTCCATGTGTTCTGCCACTGGATCCCAGGGAGAAGATATCAGCACCTCCCTCTCCACTTCTCCCCAGGAAGCTGCAGGAGCAATGAGGTCATCTGTCACTCTGTGAGAGTACCTGAGCTTCCCCAGCTCTGAGCGTGTGACCAAGGGAAAAAAGTGTGTGATTTGGCGTTTTCTTCCCGAATGACCTTTGCTTTCCTTGGAGTAAAAAGATGGATTCCGAAGTTGGCATAAATTTTGTCATATGAGATGATTTAGAATAAACCCCACAGAATTCGCTTCCCCAGCTCTGAGCGTGTGACCAAGGGAAAAAAGTGTGTGATTTGGCGTTTTCTTCCCGAATGACCTTTGCTTTCCTTGGAGTAAAAAGATGGATTCCGAAGTTGGCATAAATTTTGTCATATGAGATGATTTAGAATAAAACCCACAGAATTCATTGAAGGAAATGTAAATGGCTTTTCCATTACATTGCCTTTTAATTTTCCTTATTCGGCTCTACCTGGTTGCACTTGAAAACCAGGGCATATACCTTTAGCGAGAGCGAGCTACAACCACCCAACCAGGATGAAAAAATAGATGGAATATTCTACGAGCACCTGGGAGAAGCCTCGCAATCACTGCCACTTGTTCCTGTGGGTAACTTCAATTTACCAAATATCTGCTGAAAATACAACACAGCAGTGAAGAAACAGTCCAGGAGGTTCCTAGAGCATGTGGAAGACAATTTCATCACACAGCTGGCGAGGGAACCAACCAGGGAAGACTCCCTGCTGGATCTGTTGTTCACCAACAGAGAAGGACTTGTAGATGACATGAAGGTTGGAGGCTGTCTTGGACACAGTGATCATGGGATTATAGCGTTTTCAATTCTTGAAGCAGTAGGGAGGAGTGTAATACAACTGCCACCTTAGACTTCTGGAGGGTAGATTTTGACCTTTTTTAGGAAACTAGTTGGGTCCCTTGGGAGGCAGTCCTGAAGGGCATAGGGGTCCAGGAAGGCTGGACAATCCTCAAGAAGGAATTCCTCAAAGTGCAGGAGCAGACTGCTCCAGTGAGCCATAAGATGAACTGGTGGGGTAGAAGACCAGTGTGGATGAATAAAGAGCCCTGGTGGGAGCTCAGGAAGAAAAGGAAAGTCTATGGCCTATGGAAGAAGGGGCAGGCCACTCAGGAAAACTATAGGGTTATTGTGAGGCTGTGCAGGGAGAGGATTAGGAAGGCTAAAGCCCAAGTAGAACTTAGTCTGGCCACTGCCATAAGAGACAACAAAAAATGTTTCTGTAAATACATCAACAGCAAAAGAAGGGCTAAGGGGGATCTCCATCCTTTGCTGGATGCAGGGGGAACCAGTGATCAAGAATGAGGAAAAGGCTAAAGTGCTGAATACATTCTTGGCCTCAGTGTTTAATTGTAAGATCAACTCACTGAGTGCTCAACCTCTTGAACCAGAAAGCAAGGGTGGAGAGTGGAATGAAGCCCCCACAATCCAAGAGGAAACAGTAAGGGAACTGCTACCACACTTAAATGTGCACAAGTCTATGGGGCCAGATGGCATCCATCCAAAAATTCTGAAAGAGCTGGAGGAAGTGCTCACCGAGACACTGTTCATCATTTATCATCTATTCTTGTTAAATAGGGAGGTACCAGTTGACTGGAAGTTAGCCAATGTGACACCCATCTACAATAAAAGCTGGAAGGAGTACCCAGGAAATTACAGACCTGACCTTGGTCTGACCTCGGTGCCAGGGAAAGTCATGGAGCAGATCATCTTGAATGCCATCACTCAGCACGTACGGGACAGCCAGGTGACCAGGCCCAGTCAGCATGGGTTTAT
>NW_010414538.1:2267-9183 GCF_000710305.1 Buceros rhinoceros silvestris
CAGATGACACCAAGTGGTGTGGATGTGTTGATCTGATTGGTAGTCGGGAGGCTCCACAGAGGGATCTGGACAGGCTGGATCAATGGGCTGAGGCCGATAGTATGAAGGTCAGTAAGACCAAGTAAGTGCTGGGTCCTGCACTTGGGTCACAACAACCTCCTGCAATGGTACAGGCTTGGGGAAGAGTGGCTGGAAAGATGCCCAGCAGAGAAGGACCTGGGGGTGTTGGTCGACAGCCGGCTGAATACGAGCCAGCAGTGTGCCCAGGTGGCCAAGAAGGCCAACAGCATCCTGGCTCTTGTATCAGACGTAGAGTGGCCAGCAGGAGGAGGGAAGCAATGGTCCTCCTGTCCTTGGCACTGGTGAGGCTGCACCTTGAGTACTGTGTCCAGTTTTGGGCCCCTCACTTCAAGAAGGACACTGAGGTGCTTGCTGGAGTGTGTTCAGAGAAGGGCAACCGAGGTGGTGAAGGGCCTAGTCTTATGAGGAGTGGTTGAGGGAACTGGGATTGTTTACCCTGGAGAACAGGAAGCTGAGGGGAGACCTTATTTCTCTCTTCAACTATCTGAAAGGAGGTTGTAGGTGCGGTAGGGGTTGGACTCTTCTCCCATGTGACAAGTAACAGAACTAGAGGAAACAGCCTCAAGTTGTGCCAGGGGATGTTCAGTTTTGGTATTAGGAAAAACTTCTTTGCAGAAAGACTTGTAAAGCAGTGGAAAAATCTGCCCAGGGAAGTGGTGGAGTCCCTGTTCCTGGAGGTGTTTAAGAGATGTGTAGATGTGGTGCTGAGGGACATGGTTTAGGGACCCTGGCAGTGCAGGGTGAACGGTTGGACTGGATGATCGTAAAGGTCTCTTCCAACAAGATGATTCTGTGATCGCGCCCTGGAATCTGTTACTTCTTACTTAGTGTTTTCAGACTGAATAGAAACTATATAAATACTCATCCTTCCAATTGTATCCTACCTATTATATGGGTGCAGTCATCCACTATGAAAAGTAGAAGACGAGGTGGGAAACACTTTCCAGAGTATTTAGTGCAAATGATACTAATAACTGAATTGAAAACTTGCAAGGACATCAGTAAGCTTTATACTTAGATTAGCTCATCCAGTCATCAGGAGTCATAAGCTTCATAAAGTAATGGAGAAACCTTTATTTCTTCTTTCTAGATACTATGGCTGCATCTGTATGATAAAATGGAGCATTTCCATGAGTATTTCCAGGACTGTTTAATTTGCAGAGCTGTAGCTGATACAGAGATATTCTATAGATTGCAGAAAGACTGAGAAAACTGAACTGCCAGAAAGAAATACATCATGGAAATGTAACAGAGTAATGCAGCTGTCCTTCCATGCAAGCTGTGGTTTTGTCAGATATTTCCCAGCTTTCAGACATCCAGTTGGATTCTGCTTTGTGCTCGAAATTCCGGACAGTTGCTGTTCTCCTAAGATTTTGTTAGTGAGGAAAAGGGGAAATTTATTTTCTAGTCAGAGAATAATTATCCTTAGAGAACTGCTAATAGCCAAAAATATGCTGCCAGTGTGGAAGGTAGAAAACCAAACTGAAGTGGTTCTTCAATACAGTCAGCTGAACGATTCCAGTGAATTTCTAAAGGGCTTTGTAAATAGGATATCCTCCTTTGGAAGTAATCTGACCAGTGTTCCTATTATATGCTTTAAAAATACTCTTTTTTTTTAATGCTCATCTGAAAATATAACTCTGGACTTTATTTGATACACTGCTTCTAGCTGCCTTTGTTATGCTTCTTTAATGTGTTTCTCTGTCTGGATTTCCAGTCTGTCATGTTGTATTCCAGTCAGGCCATTTCTACCTAATGGCATTAAAACTGTCTTAGAAGCTCAGAACTGGGGAGCTTTCTGAACCTTCTGCATTAGGTTTAAGTGTTTAAGCTTTCCATCTCAGTGCTCAAATCTCTTTATAAATCCACAACCACAAATAATTTTTCCCCAACACTTTTTTTGCCATCCTTGAGAAAGCATACTCAGAAAACAGTCTGAACTAGAAATAGAATCTCTGTGAAACAAAAATTGCAATGTGTCTACTCCCCGCAAGGTTTTTTATTTTATTTAGAAAACACAAAATTCAGAAAAATATATCCTGAAAACTAACCATTTGTTTGCTGTCCTCTCAAGGAGATTTTCTGCTAAGTGCTGACAGAAGCAAGGTCGTCTTTTTCCCCCATCTTGGAGGGCGAAAGGAGAAAAGGAATGACAACTATTTAGAATATAAGAGGTAGTCCTTTTTATACCCTTCCTCTCCTAGCTTTCATTCCAAATGGCTTTTGCAGCTGCCGCAGCCTTGCTAACAACAACACCCAATGAGGTGTGCTTATTCCGTAGAGTGAAAATTCCTGCAAGCACAGTCTCCCTTTCTTCCCCGAGTTATCTACACTCAAAAGTGCATTCCCAGTGCTCAGTAAATAAATGAGCTACCGCTTATTGTGATAACCATGAGGTGAGATACATCTGTGGTATATCTTTTGTTGTGATATCTGTCTTTTTTTGCCTTGCTTTTCAATGGTACAGAATCACCCAATTACACTGGAACATATAATGGAGATGTGTTTTCTTTCTCTCTCACACAAAAACCTTAGTATTTTGCTACTACCCTATATATAATGTATTTTATTTTGTGCATGCATAAACACACATGCTAATTTAAATGAGTGATATAAAAATGCCTTATGGTACTCAAAGTCTCACTGAAACTTTTGTGCAACCAAAGGGCATGAATAGGTAGGGTAATAATCTGAGTCTGGATAAAGTTAGATCTGAAAGGAAGATGAATACTGACATTCAGTGGTTTAAACAGTCCAAGGCAGATCACTTTGAAAGGAATCATTGTACAAAGCAAATTTCCATTATTATTTTTTGCCTTTTAGTCAGTATCACCTTCAGAAAATCTAGTTTGTTGCCTTTAATGACTGAAATTCTAATGCAGCTGGAGTCACCACAGTAAAAGGTAGGATTCCAGTCTCTCCTAAGCACGTATTTAACTAATAGCCAACAATGTCCTGATAAAAACCCAAACAGATGGCTTGAACTTCTGTGTAAAAAGCATCAGGTTTCATTACACAATTATTTACTTTTTCATTTTAGTAAAAGTGTTAATGTCACCAGGAGGAAGACCCCACAACCTGAGCTTTAGTTAGAACCACACCAAAGCTCAGAGAATATTTTTAGCCATATGGATCTGCTTTTCTATACCTTCTGATTCTGAGATAATGCACTTAAACTGTTGAGCTGTTTGTTCTTCATCACATATCTAAGGGTCTTCATGGATGCTCTTAATTTCACTGGTGTAAGAGCTGTACAAAAGGACGAATGTGCTGGTCAGGTGATCACAGCTAAGGACTGAGGTTCATAAAATTATTTAGTTGGAAGAGACCTTTAAGATCACCAAGTCCAAGTCCAAGTCCAACCAATAACCCAACACCATCAGGTCATCAATAAACCATGTACCTAAGCACCACATCTATCTGTCTTTTAAATGCCTCCAGAGATGGTGACTCCACCACTTCCCTGTGCAGCCTGTTCCAGTGCTTTACAAATCTTTCTGAAAAGAAATTTTTCCTAATGTCCAGCCTAAACATCCCCTGGCACAACTTGAGACCACTTGCTCTTGTCCTATTGCTTGTTACTTGGGAGAAGAGACTGTGCTACCATGATTCCTAGCTCACTAGTATCCCTTGGGTCTATGCTATTGCTTGGCTCTCTGTCCTCTGCCTCCACTAGTATGGCAGACCAAAGGACCTTGCTAGCACACCTTCCCACAAATATTGGTGTGCTGCTCCCAGCCCTATCTCCAGTGAGCCTGATTTTATCCCCTTCACGCTTCAAATCTAGGTTAAAGCCCTTTCAACGAGCTCTGCCAACTCCTGAGCAAAGACCCTTTTCCACCTTTGAGACAGGTGTTGCCAGCAGACCTGGTGTCGTGTAAACTGACCCATGATCAAAAATCCAAAGTCCTACTGGTGCCACCACACTCAGAGACAGGTATTGATCTGATGGGTCTTCCCATTTCTTCCCACGTTAATCCCTGCAACTAGAGGATCCAAAGTCCTACTGGTGCCACCACACTCAGAGACAGGTATTGATCTGATGGGTCTTCCCATTTCTTCCCACGTTAATCCCTGCAACTAGAGGGATGGAGGAGAACACTATTTATGCTCCTAATCCCTTGACCAGTCATCCCAGGGCCCTGAAGTCTTTTTTGGTCATCTTGGAGCAAGTTCCTCACTTGCCTACCAGTAAGTCAAGCAATCTGAGGGCCATACCAAGGTAGGAAGTTTTCTCACCACATCCTTAACCTGGGCCCCAGGGAAACAGCAGACTTCCTTAAGAAGTGGGTCTGGTCTGCATATCCCTTCAGAAGGGAATCACCTATAACAATGACTTGTTTTTTCTTTGTGGAAGTGGTTTTGATGCAGGGCTTAGGTTGGCTTAACCTCAGCCACACTTCAAAGCTAGATGAATCGTTGTCTTCGTTATCGTTTGATTCCACTTGTAGGGACTTGTACTTATTACTCAGGGGTACCTGGGAAGGTGGGATTGTTGCTGGGGTGACATGCCTGCTGCACCAGGCAGGAACTTATTGCCATTGCCCCCTGTTCTTCCAGTTACAATGTTCAATGAGATGGAGAGGGGAAAGGAAATCCTCCATGTTACGTATCTCACCTGACTGTTGGACTTGCCTCTGGGAAGGCTCGACATGGTTCTAGGGGTCAATCTCTTTCTCACACTCCCTGATACTCCTTAACCTACTCATCTCCTCCTGGTGCTCTGCCTCTAAGCGGAGATTTCCTCTACGTGGGTGCATCTCCCACAGAGGTGCTTACAGCTACCGTCTGGTACAGGTGTTGCAGCAGGGCATACCCTGCAGCCTGACACCTGGGTGGCTGCATGTCCCTGCTGGAGCTTCATCTGGGAAACTGCATCAATCGTGGTGGGTGCAGCGCTTAGACAGTCCGTGGCCTTCTGTCGGGTGGAAGCATCACTCCCTGGTTAGGGCAGGCAGAGCTTTCAGTGTCCTTCCCTCCTCTTGGCAACTAGAGAGGAGCTGTTTCATCTTCACTAGAAAATTTGTCTCATCGTAATGTGGCTTTATTTTCCAAATGTGAGAAGAAGCACTTTCTATACCTCGCACAATAAATACATGAATATATGAGAAACACTGGTGGGACAACAAAACAAGACAAAACGTGTAAGTGTCCGGAGTATACAAAGGACTCCAAGATTTCAGTGTGATACTACTCAGGGTGAGAACTCTGGCCACTCCTGAAAGCTTATTCACTAGAAATTAATGTGATATTGTTATGGTGTATGTGCTGCTCCAGGTATGCTGGATAATCAAGTTCACAGGGGAGTCAAATACGAGACTGTTTTACCCCAAACAAGCAATTTAAGCATGGCCCAGCATGAGGCACATGCTGATTCTGAATACACGAAGCATAAATTTCCAAGGCGAATGTATAAGAATGACTCCTCTAAATACGCATCTTAATCACAATCCTAGAAGAACTCTTTTAAGAAATTAAACCCTCTCAAGGAAAATAACATCGTGTAACAAATTATTTTTAAGGAATTAAAATGAATTAATTTTGAAAGGCAATTACATGCGAATACAGTAGAAGAAGAATAATTTGCTCTAATGACTGGGATACCCATTGCAAATTACCAAGTTTCACAAATTACTGAGTGAATAAGCAAAACAAATCCAGGCCAAAAATAATGCATCACAAAATGTCCAGCATTTTGTTTTTATAATGCAATTTAGTTATAATTATGATGTAGTAAAGCAATAAAGGGGGCCACCCAGGGGAAAAATGCTTCTAAATGCATGGGAGACCTATGGTCCAAATGCTGTAATCTCAGTGTAGAATCCCAGCAATAAACATCTCTTTCAGCTATTTAATTGTTTTTTGTTATTTCCTATAATAATATAGGGAGTAATAAAAATGCAAAATTACTGATATTAATCACAAGGTATAAATGGGATGAGTCTAAAAGAGCGAGGACTATGAATGCTACAGAAGCAAACATTAGCTTTTAAAATGAAGTATCACTGTCTATGTGCTTGTAAGTTCCTCCTCAGCATAATAGCTGAGTATTTCACAGTCCTTGATGTATTCTCTCATCATTTTGAAACAAGGAAATTTCTCATTTTTCAGCTTGGAATTAGCAGTTAAGGAGGTCACATACAGATTTTGCTGAAGACCTGAATCTCCTTAGTCTAGTGAGTTACCTGTTAGAACAGGCTTTCATCTGGTAAACCATCTGAAAGCAAAAGAAGAATTCTTTTGGTTTTGCTCAAATTAAAATATACCTCAGTTCTGCAATCTGTTTATGAGGGAAGGTTCACTTCAGCTGAACCTGGAAGCCAGAAATGCCCATGGAAGATCCATGCATGCTGGGTGGTGGTAATCCCCACAGCAAACCTGCAGATCTGTGTATAGCACAGAGCAGTCATCAGATAATCAGGTGAGGTTAGCCTGCAGCTTTTTTATGATGTGCTTAACAAATCCCAGCTTGGTGGGAGTAGGAAGAAGCTGAATGATGAAATCATGAAACACGGTAGGGTAAAAGATGAAATGGTATCAACTGATAGATTGAAGTTCAACACAAATATATTCTTCAAGGTGTTCACACAAGCAATACTGTTATAAATCTTTCAGCTGCTGTAAATGAACCAAAGCTGTTCATTCCTGAACTCCTGCTCTTCCTTCATCCTCTTTTTCAAAGTTACTGATGCTGTCTTTCCTCTGCAGTTTGACTGGAAGTCAGTCTGTGTCAGAAAAATCCCCCAAAACATGCATTTCCCTCGTGGGCAGAGCTTTTCAAGGTACAACGAAAGTTGTTGTAATGCCTTCCTCTAAGAGTGGCTCCCTCCTCACC
>NW_010414538.1:9269-13633 GCF_000710305.1 Buceros rhinoceros silvestris
CAGCAGGAAGGGATTTCCTATACTTGATATTTAAAAAAGGGAGAAACTCAGAAAGTAAATGAAACTATTGTGGTTTTGTTGGGTTTTTTGGTATGTGTGTGTGTGTGTGTGGTTTTGTTTTTGGGTTTTTTTTTCATTTGCTTGTTTTAAGACTAAGGGAAATTAAAGATGATGAAGAAAGGCCCACCAGCAGACTGATAGGACATCTTAGTTCCTGCCATCAGAGGTCAAGAAACTCCGATAATGAAAACTCCCATAATGATATTGTTTGGTAGAGAAGCAGAATGGGGATGTTTCACGCAGGAGAAGAATTTCCTGTAGGTTGGAGTTTTGAAACAATTATTCGAGACCATTTGAGTGACTGCATTATAATTTGGTGAAGCTATCTTCACTGAGATTCTGTACAAGTGATTGTGAGGCTCAGAATACAAATGTCTTTCCTGCTACCAAAGCAACAGACTACCATATTGACTATTCAAATACTTTGTAGATCTCTGTTAAAAACTGTTTAATGACTTTAGAAGTGGGCAGCAATGACATAGGTTGGAACTATCTCTCTTCCTGTGTGCGTATAAGCAGACTAGTGCAGAAGGAGGAATAGCTGGTTTTGCTTCTGCCTTGGTAGAGATCTCTCTACTGGAGTGGAGTGAGATGAATGAACAAGGCCTTGGAGTGTTTGAAGTGGATGTGCTACTTCCCATGTAGAGGTAAACAATAAATACAGACAGGAACAATACATTCAGTCAGGAATTATGCTTCCCCTTGCATCTTTCTTTTATGTTTCTGCAGGAGTGAAAAGTTGTGGTCTGATATCTCTCAAAAAACCAGCAGTTTCTATTACATTTTGGAGTGTTGTCTGTACATGCATGTGCATCTAAAGTAAGCCCTTTATCCCAGCACTTGTATTTTTAAACCAGTATGAGCTAGGTCTTCCTCCATGATCCTGGTGGTGGCTTTTGATTTTGTTTCTTCTCTCTTTTTTCTTCCTTTTTCTTTTTTTCTTCTTCCCTGCTTTCTTCCCCGCTTTCTTCCCCGCTTTATTCCCCGCTTTCTTCCCCTCTTTCTTTCCCCGCTTTCCCCTCTTTTTCTTTTTTTTCTAAGTACCAGGGGGCGAGGGAGATTTTATTTGACTTGTTGGTAACTTGACCTGTCTTATGTTTTCCCTTGTGTTTTGTCCACAGCTGTGAACACAAGGTAGTGAACAGCAATGTATCAATACTGTGATAGTAATGGGGCTCTGTATGTGTGAAATAACAAAGCAGGGCTGGAAACATCAAGTACTGATATAATTGTATTTTCTGGAGCCCAGCAGTCACTAATAGAGTGGCTCAGTGCTGCAGTGTCAGGATTCCTGTTTTCCATCTTTAACCCTCTTGTTTGTTCCTAGGATGTTATGGTCCCACTTACATGTCATTATCTTACAATATTAGGACTCAATACATAATAAACCCAATTATTTTAAAAGGTTGATAGAACATTCACCTCTGTCACCATGTGGTTCTTTCATCTCCTTTCTAACTCAAGTACAAGTAGTTACGGATTGGGTTTTTTTCCTCCATTGCCTTTGCCTCCTTATATTTGTTTCTCTTTGTTATGATCTCTACAGCTCAGTTGACTCTGTGACAGTTCAGTTAACTCTGACATTTTGGGGGCATAGTTTGCATGAAAATAACTACAAAACAAGAACTACACTTCATCTTCAGAGGCTGATTTCTGAAAAACTCTCCTGAAGCAACATACTGAGAGCAATAATGATAGTAAGTCCTACATCATTAATTATCATATAAAATCTCTTCATCTGAAGAATGTTGTTTAGGCTGCAAAATCAAGCACTAGAAATGTCTGACCTAGAAGTTACCCATTCTACTTTATCACTGGTCCTTTTTATATTTGTCTTGTGTGCAAGACGGTTTCTATAGGGGATACTCTTTGTGCCTGTAATCAAGTTGTCATAAGTCTTACGGGGCCATACATAATATTGTGCTGTCAGCTGGAAAACTGAATGTTCCTATATTTTCACAAGACCCTTTGCATATAGCATGTTATAGAGAATATATATACTCAAGACTTTCAAATAATAAAGTTTTATTAGATTCTGGAATAGATTCCTATTTCCTCCTCAATTCCCCTCTTCTCAATCACGCAGAGTTCATTTCTGTTATCTTTGCTTCTCAGTATGCTGTCTCTATTGCCCTCTTGCACTGAGTGACATGAGCAGGTCCAGTGAGGAGTAAAAATCTTCAATGAATGGTAGGTCAGTAGATCTCTGGTAATTTTTAAGGCTGTATTTGTAACAAACAATTTATTTCTTACTGTTCAGATTACTGATGTTATTGTGGTCGCACCTTCCTTCCCTCCAATACTAAGGTTTCTGTATGCAGAAGCTGCAGCTGGTTTTTGTCTTCTTATGTTAGTAATAGAGACTTTTTGACTGTTTTTGCAGATAGTTTTTGCTTGCCTATACAGACAATTAATCCAAAGGTGTACTTAATGTTTCTTAGTTTATGTTTCAGTTCTTCAAGCACTGTAATGGGGTCACTCATTTCAAACTTATTTCGATTGATTTACTCATGCAAAAAGCTAATAATCTACAGGGTTGAGAATCTGCTAGGCAACTGATGAAGTCTCTCAGTTATGTAACCATTAGAACACTTTCAACTATCTGGCAACACTGAGTGTGGACAGGAAAACCAACCTATGTTGGTTGCGAAAGGAGAAATACCATCTTTGGAACAAGGGAACCAGAACAGTTAGTAAGGACCCTTCCTTCACCCTTCTTAAGATAGGGGTATGATGCTTCGGACCAGGGTATGATGCTGCCTAAGGTGTATGGTAAGTGTAACACTGCCTCTCTTTTCTTTTGTTAAGAAAGTTGTCTGATAAACTAGTGGTAAAGCTAATAATAAGATTGAGAGGTGATAGTTAAATTTTGGACCAGTACGGTATTTTTTTAAACAAAAGACAAACACTTTTTTTTTTTTTTTTAATTCTGGGGTTTAACTATAGTGATTTTATGCTCATAAGGGGTTTTAAGTCAATTGTTGGGTACCTGAAAAATATGCATTAGTACAGCCCGTAAATCTCTGTTCATGTGTTTGATTCATCTGTTGTAGCCTGCTTTGTCTATCATATCCTTAGAGAAGCGGATACATCCAAAACATGGCTTTTAATATTTCCAAGAGGAGTGAAAATTCAGTTATTAGATGGATACATTTCTTTCTAACACTACTCCTCTCTTTCTTTTTTTCCCATATCCTGTGATCAGTTGCGATCAGCTGATAGTCAGTTGTCAAATTTATAACTTCTGCTTTCTGCTGAGATGTATAGACTTTCCTCTTCCAGCCTGACCCTGGACACTTCCTTTCCTTCCCACTCTGGAGTCCCCTTCCCTCCAGCTCTGGCCTGACACCTTTGCATTGCATCACATTGAAATAACACACCTTGGAGAAGGAACACTTCTCTGCAGCTCAGATATGGTAGCTTTCTCACTCCTTCTTTCCCTTTGCTTTCTTGCCCTTCTCACACTGTACTTTGCAGTTTATTCCCTGCTTCTCCTCCTCGATAAACATTCATTAACTTCACTTTAGCTAATTTCAACTCTCTGAGGGCTGCATTGGCAAGCACATGTTGCTCTTGGTGGAGGAACCTGTCTGTCTTAATGAGTGAGTATGACAGAGGTAGCCTGCACATGACTAAAAGCTTTCTGATACTGTGTGTGCAGTGAAAAAGAGAAAATTGTTGTTGCTGCACTGGTGTGTCCAGATGGGAGTTTAAGATTCCCTTTTAGTTGCCCAGCCACTTGAGACAACACTGCTAAAAGTAATCACACTGCAGATTGCCATGATTTTTGGGAGTGCAGAATTTCAGTGCTGCCTAGAGTCCCCTGCTGAGCTCTGAATTCTGAGGTCCAAGAACTTTTGAACCCTGAAACTGTTAAAAGAACTCCCTTCAGTGTGAGGGATAAATACAGGTGAGGATAAAGGAACCTGAAAAAATGTTAATCGAAAACATTCCTCATACAAGCACACCCAATTTTTCAGGGTATGCTGATGTTGGCTCCAAATGCCGTGATTTGGATCTATTCCTAAATAAGAACAACCAACATAATAACACATTATCCAGAGCTATAGCTCTGCAAATTAAATGTTTGCTGAAAACAGGACTGGAAAGGGAGCAGTAGTTCACATAATGCTTTGTAATATGCTTAAGTGGTATCTGTATAGCTGGGGAATTTGAGGTATATTTGTTTTTCATTGCTGTCTTTTCAGTGTCACTAGACTTGAAGCCAGCTCTCAAGTTGTTATAGGAGGCTCTGATGTTCCTCCTTTGATGTTTTATAACTGTCTTCATTGAAACAAGTGTGG
>NW_010414538.1:13720-25885 GCF_000710305.1 Buceros rhinoceros silvestris
GGGAAATCTCAGGTAACTTAACCAAATTGAAATGGGGCAAGGAGCAGCAGTAGAATATTAACCCTGACATGTTCCAGTGCAAAAAAATCCCTAACAGCTTTACTTTTTCCGGCAGTTGAGAGAAACTGAAGCAACCTGACTGTACTAGAAAGTGATGCAGAAATGACAGCAATAGCCGTAGAGAGAGAAAGCTAGCGGAGGAGTACCTATTCCAATCTCATCATGTTAATCTGGATAGCTGAGCACCATTGGGATCACTTCTTGCTCAGGGAGCTGAACTTGCTTAGGATAGATACATGACTTTATAACACTGGGTCATGCAATCGCCAATGCCATCTGGGCATGAACCAGTTTACTTTGGAAGGTGCATGCTGCAAGAGCAGTGTGATGTTCTTATCATGGGCATCTTGGGTGTCTGGCAGAACGAGGTAAATTTCTTGTATAGAGTAGAAAGTCATTGCTGTGGTTCTTCTTTTTCCATCGTTTCTTCCTAAATCTGATTAATGCTGTCAGAGGAAAAGCAACTTATTTTCATCACATCATTCTGCCCATTTCTTTTTAGTTCATGTGTTTGATTCATCTGTTGCAGCTAAACAAAATGATGCAGACATGTTGGCACAGACAAAAAGGATGATGTAAGCATGATGGCGTTAGGACAGCCCTGGTAGGCTTGACCCAATCTCTCGCTCTGCCCCAGACTTTCTGTGCTGGCTTGAAGAATTCACATGATTTCTCTGGACTTCAGTTTCCTATCTGTAAAATCATTATAAAATTAGGATATGAATGGATTTTTTTCAGTTCACCAAGCAAACTGTAAAATCAAAGTAAAAGGTGAGAATTTGGTTCAGAACAGAAACATCTTAGCAAATCAGACCAAACAAACATAAAAGTCATTTGGAGGTTTTTGTTCCGTGACTGTTGTGATTCACTTTATATATTTAAATAAATCCCACCTTCTTCTTTGACAAAAATATTGTATTGAAATGCAAATTTAGATGACAAGTTCTGAGAGAGAGACCGCCATTGTCAAACAGTTCTCTCTTGTCCTATTTTATACTCTAGTCCTTTTCCCTGCTTTACAGAGCAGTAGTCACCAGAGTTGAAGAATTAGTTTTGCTTCCTTTGAAACCTCACAGTTTTGGGCAAGTAATAACAACAGTAATAAACTGTGTAGTTTTATACAAGCTCTTGTTGCTCTGGCACAAGTATTTAATTGCCTAACACAGTCTACATATTTATATGGAGGATGCAGGATGAGATCACCTGGGTGTCTTGTATGGATATTTTTATCTGGATAGAAAAACAGACAAATCATCTTCCACGATTAATTCTTGTTTTGGAATGAAGTATTTCTTCATGGTGGAAAGGTCAGTGCTGCTAATCTATAATTTGAACTTGATGCTGACTCTGTCTCTGAATTTGTTCTAATCTCACTCCTGTTAACATTAAAGCAAGTTTTATTGTGAACAGAATCATCCTATTCTGAGTGACCTTGATGAATCACTTAACCTTTCTGTGATTCATTTCCACCCCCATTGATTAATTAAGGAATCAACTTTCTTTCTTCACAGGGGTGTCTTTCTGTAGAATTCACTCAATATTTGCAATGCACTTTGAGATAATAATTTCTCTCTGTAGATCTTCAGTAACATAATATGCTGATCAAATTCAGCTTGGTCAAACACCTGGTGAATCTAGGAGATGGGGCTCAGAGCAATGACCATGCTGCAATCTTTCCCTTCTGTGTCTTTTTTGCTCTTCTTTTATGCGTTAATAATGAGAATGAGCTTTTATATGGACTATTAACACCGAACAAGGTGCTGGGGAAATGAAATGTCATTAAAACATAAAAGACAAATAAGTTGTCTTTGCTTTTTTTGAAGTTCAAGTAGGTAAAATTGGTACCTAACATGATCTGATAGAATCAGCAGAGCAATGTGTCACGTTGCAGTATAGAAATAAGCTAGTAACAGTCTGCTAGTTAAGAGATTATCTTCATTGCACCTGAAGAGGCAGAATTCCACTGCTGCCATGCAGTTATTTCTGTATCAGTGTTTCCATGAAAAGCTGTGTTGAAAGGATTTCTGGAAAAACAAAGCCAGAGGAATAGCTGTTGTTCATATCAGCATCTGACACAGTTAAATAACTTCTGAAGTCACTGCAGCAAGTCCTGAACAATGTGTAAAGTGAAAAAATGCCCACCAAATGCAGAGAGCAAAGAACTATAAGGCCACTTGGAAACTGCTGTGCTGTATTGCTCTGTGCAGACACATAATCTTCAGCCTGGTTGGAGACAAAAGTGCCTGGGATGCTGTAGATTGCCCACTTTCCTCCATAACTAATCTGTTTGTTTACTGGGGGCTAAATGAGATCTGTGCATGCTCCTGGAGCATGATCCTCCCAGTGTTTCAATTTCTCTTTTTCTGGATAGAGCATTGGCAACAAGAAATGAGAAACATAGAAAGAGAATACATGCATGTTGTATACTTACATTTACTCTCTAGTTTAATGAAAAAGAAAAAGTCTAGTTGAGAAAAGTTTGAGAATGCCTGTGTATCTAACTGTAAATACTTCTGTTGCCCATGTCAATGATTTCACTGGTTCAGACTACACTAGTGTTGATGCTGACCGTAAAACTGACGCCAGTATTGCCGATTCTGGTTACCATCAACTACAGCTCTCAAGCCTATCAACAACAAAAATGACACACACCAAAATTAAATGTCAGTTTCTGTTTATTTCTTTTCCTAAGAACAACTCTGCTTCTTTTTATTTGTTTCTTTAGTCTTTAGGATTTTTGTTTTCAAGGTTTTCTCTGTGGTTTGCCAGTCCAGGAATAGAAGTAATTTGAGGTTCTCATACAATTTCCCAGCTTCCAGAGCTGGGCTGAGTAGGAAGCCCATTTGTTTGATTACTCGCAATGATGAAAGTCCCAAGATTAGTCTATGCTACTTATTCCAGTGTGGAGTCTCAGTAAAATCAGTGCTGCTTTTCACAGGGACTAATAGTTTGGCCTGGATCCAATTGCAAAACTGAATTCTCTAGTGGCTGAAAGAAAAGCGAGGGAAGGAGGTATCTTTTTTACTAGAAAAAATAGCCTCTTATGCAGAATCTTTCCCACTTTTTATATGTCTCCTGAAAGAATTTGGACCAGCAGCACTCAATAGCTGGAGTACTCATGGAAATGTGTAGATCCTGAAATTCTTCTTTGCTTCCTGATAATTCTACAGATTGCTTTCTAATTTTATAATATGGTTCATCCATGAATAGCAAAAGTTTTGTCAGAAAGTAGATTATTTAGATTAAGTGTCATCCCAAGCTTCTGAGGCTGCATTTTTTCCAGCTGCACTCAGCGGATGGTGTGTGTGGAGAGTCTTTGTTGGCACAGCATGAGCCAGCTAATAATAGAATAATCCTTCTTGGATGTCTTATCCATGCGAATGCATTGTGCAGGAGTTAAAGGTGTGAGCTTCTTGCTAAATGGCCAGGTAGGAGTTAACCGGGAGGCAGCGACAGCAGCTCAGAGCAGTGTAAGCAATTTAGCCACTAGAGGGGACTAAAGACCCGCACTGGGTTATCCTGGGTCGTGTACTAGGTTTCCTCAGAAGTTCCGGCAAAGGCTCAGAGCAGGTGAGGCGGAGCTGGTGGGTCCGCCCCGCAGATGAACTGCTGGCCCTACACTTGAGACTGAGTAAGGGGCAAGGGTCTCTCTCTCCCACAGCAGCTGAGGTGTGGAGTCCACACCTGCAGAAGACAGTGTATTTTGCTCAGTACAAAGTCAGGAGTAAGAGCGACATCAAGCCTGTATGTCTCCCAAGATATTCACCAGAATATGCCAGTGGAGATACCAGATTTCTTTTGGATAGTATATTATGCTAGCATTCATTTTATCCCATGTGCACTGAGTGATCCTAAAGCCTGATCTGTATTTTAGGGAATGCATACAACACAGGTTTAATAGTCATCTGTTCTGCAGTAGAGGGAAATAAAATTTAAAGCTACATTAATGCTTTTCTGCTGAAGGTTGCATGCTGAGTTGAGTTATCTTTGTGCAACAGACAAACTACCCGACAACTAGGATAACAAGGATAAAAAAGAACATTCAGTCTTTGTGAAGGAAGGATCTGCCTGCAAGATGCTCTTTGAGTCTGAGTTTTGTGTGTGCTGTTTAAACTTTGCACTTGGGTCGTACAATTGACTTCAGGAGCAGCAACTGTTTTCTCCATCACTTTGGTGAAATAATTAAGCATTGGCTTGAAACTAAACATGAAAGATGAGCAGTTGTTCACAACTGTGACTTGCTTAAATCAGTTTTATTTACAACTTTCTCTTCCACAAAATCCTTGATATATTTGATGCCTTCCTATCTGCCTAACATCCTGCTACAAAAGGTGGGATCACACACTCTCTAGAGTGCAGTCTATTTTTCAGAGCAAATTACTTTCTGAGATATCAGGAATGAATCAGAAACAGTAATGAGGTTTTCTTTTATCAGGAGCTCTAACATACTGGGGAAAAGTACTGAGCTCCTGGCAAAGAACAGTAAAGGGGAATGCTATGCTCTCTAGAGTGTAGCTTGTGGATAGATTTCTAGGTTTGCCAAACATATGAGCAGCAAATCCAGGCTTGATTGTAGTTCAGGAGATGCCTTATTATAGACATGTGTATTCTCACTGAGGATTAAATGTACGCCTAAGTGCTTTCCCAATTTCTGTATTTCAAAATCTAGTCCAGGTTCTTGTGAAATCTGAGAGAAATGTTCCATTTGTGGAAATAGATTTGAAATAATGCTTTTCTTTTAACTGCATGAGAAAGGTTGTTGTTCACATGGGGCATTTGGGAGTCTGGATTCTAAATAGATCTAAACCAGAATTCATTTGGGATATTATCCTTGGCCTGGAGAACCAATACAAGCATCATGCTTGTATTATATACAGATAAATCATATGTAAATTATTTAGCAGTAAATGGCTAGAAAAATGTGGTTACTTTGAATCTGGTTTGTTTTATTTTTTTTATAATATTACACATATTATGATGTGAAACACTCAAGGTTTTTAAGATAATGTTCACTCTGACAGCGGATGAGTCAGCTCTCCAAAACCAGTAATTAGTATCCTTATTGAGTCGTACTATCACTCAGCCCATGATGGGTCATTTGTGGCTTCCAGTCTTCTGGACACAGCCATATGGCATCCCAGTGGGATTCAGGGCACTGACCCTGGGCTATTACAAGGGATACATGGTTGGCATGCTAGACTACCGATTAAATATTAACCACAGCAGACGCATTACTTCCACTCTGCTTTGAAATGAGTCTTTAATTAGAAAGAAAATAACAGCAGCAGATGAAGTTTCATGGTTGTTGTCCGAAGTAAATATTTTGACCTGTTGCTTGTGGTACAAGCTCAGAAAAGTCCCCTGTGACTGTCAGGCTGCCATTCAGACTAAACACAGGTGTCTTGAATGGTATCCAGCATCAATCATCTGGCATAGGTAGGGAAGTTTAACTAGCAAAGATTGCTTTCTTGATAAAAGAACATACTTCTGTTAAATTTATCCATAAATGTTCTTGGACCAGCTACTCTTGAAAATGTAGTTGTAGTAGCAACTGAAAATATTTATTTTTTTTTTTTTCCTCAAAATGGAAATTATTGTCAAATAAATTTACCAGGAGCTTTAATTCAATTCTGTATTTAACAGTCTCATTTATTACTCTTACATGCTCTGAAAGAAGAGCCATTGGGTTTAATTACATTCTGGGGGAGAATAACTAGTTAAGGATGGACATTTTACATTTCATGAATAATGTATGATTTTAGGTACGTAACTTTAATGTTTTATCTCAAAATCTTACAAAGATATAGTCCAGAATTTACTTTTCTTGCCCCAAGAAATGAAATGTAATTATTTTTTTTAAAATCCCTTATTTTTAAGCCCTTGATTTTGTCTTTGCTGCTTTCCAACCCTGAAAAGCCTTTCCTAAAAATGAAGTGGATTCTTAATGTTTACAACAACCCCTAATGTATCTGTAATTAAATAGAAATAGATTTGCTGATGCTTTATACTTCTTACAAGTCCAGGGGAGTATTTTTTAAACCATCATTTGAAATCTTTCGTTGCAGAGAAATATAGACTCACTGTTCCTGTCAAATAACATACATCTCCTAAAGTTTATACCAAGCCAGTTTCATGTTTTTATTAAAAAGAGATATGATTAAGCTGCTTCCTAATAAAAGCAGTGATTTCAAGTGCATAAATCCTGCCACTCCCTTTTGTGTTATAAGCCCTAGAAGTGAATATTTTGTCTTTCAACATAGTTATCTCAGGAACAAGGATGAGTAAAATATCTTGGTGTGTTATTACAGAATTTTCATGCTTTGGGGTTATATTAATTTGTAACTTAAACATGACCACAGACTTAGAAACAATTTTAGCTGTGAATCAAAGCAGAAGCCCTTCAGAATCACTGGTGATACACAGCACCTGAGTTAAAACATGTATATCTCAGAAAACTTTCTTACAAAGGATCTAAGAAGCTAGTGGTGGTTTTATGCCCTAGAAAGCTTGATTTATTACATCCTAAATGTTTGCCCTTGTGCTAGTATTTTATAATGTCTGTTTCTTAGAACCATTGTTACTTTTTGTCTACAGTATGTACGTACTATGGACCTTATTTCCATAAATAACATTTATGTGATATCTTGATTAATTTTCTTAGGTTTAATTTCATAGTATCCCACTTTTTATTTTAGGTATTTTAGTGATTTTTAGCAATGATCATTTTGTGGAAGACCTTAAATAATAAGACACACACACACTGTTCTACCCTGGGTTATACTTCTGCAAGTTGAAAGTGTGTGTTATTTTTCTTCATTGCTTTTTAGTTAAACCTAGCTTCTATAACTGAGGTGTGGATTTGGTTTAGTACTTTTTAAAGCAGTGATGTCCTAATCCACAAATGAAAGTTCATTTTTTCCTGTAAACAGTTAGCAAATTGCCTTCTTAAGCAGATGAGGAGGTAGCACGCATAAATTTTAGATGTTGGTATTGAAGAAACTCTTTGCTTATTAAGAGACGACAAAGTGTCTCCTCTTGGAAACAGAGGAGCCATTAATGAAGAAGCAAATTTCAGGAGATCACGGAAGATTCTGTAGGGTGATTATGCCCTCTGAAGTTCCACCTTCGTTACTGGTGCATGCTAAAACCCACCCCAAATCTGTCAAAAGTGGCAGCAATGCCCATTACCAGCAGTTGTAAGGCCTTTCCAGCTCCTAGTGTAGCTGCCTCAGCACTTCAGTAGCTCTTGTGCAAAGGTCTTGGGTTGTCTTCTTCAGTTTCATCCGAAAGGAAGTTCTCTACTCAGCCTCCCTATGCCTCTTCAGCCCCATAAACAATCAATAGCAAAAGGAGGAATCTCTTCCCTTTGCGTTTATCTGTGTGGTAGGAAAGGTGACCATCAACACCCTCCATTCATCAGTAAAGCTAGTCCAAAGACTAAAATCCTTAGGGAGATTGCCTGTGACCTTCCACAGCCTCAGTTTAGGCCTGTTGCAGTTGCTTACTTTCCTGCTTGTGTGCACTCTCTTTTCCTCCTACATTATGTGTTAAACTTTTCAAACTTTCTAAGAAGAAATCTATTTTGAGACTTTGTGGATTCTTTCAATTAGTTACATTGTAGAGAATAATAGCTGTTTTGCCAAGCTGGTCTTACTGTCAATAGGTCAAATTCTGCCAGCAGCTTCTCTCTTCCTGATACAGAGTAGATCTATTGAAAAGCATATGGACTCTTCTGGTTTCACTTCAGAACAATTTGAAGCAGAATTTAGCCCAATTCACTTAATTACACGAAAATCATCTTGTAAAGGTCTCTTTAGTCTTTCTATTTGTGCTGCTGCTTTTCTACGTTGATCATTCCAGCTAACATATGAGTGATATCGGGTCTGGCTCTTTATGAACAGAATGTCTGTTATAATGCTCTGATTGAATACTTAGCTGTGTTCTTGGGTTTTCTTTCGGTAGTAGTAGGATTTGATTTAACACAGGGATAAATGATTTCGAAACTATAACGAGCCTTCACTAGAGAAAACTCCATTAAGTTAACAGGCACCTGTTGATTTTTTCTTTTGTTTTTTAATTATTTTTTTAACTATGCCAAGAACTGCAATATGTGACTGGATTCTTTCAGGTTCTTCAGCATCATCAGGGCCTTAAATATAATGCATATTGGAGACAGGGGATTCATGTAGAAACGTACTGATTTTACTTCAGGGTTGCTGTGCTGCTAGAACGGCAAACATTAGCGTTTATGACAATAGGAAGAAAATGAGTATATTTTTCAGTGCTTGGAGGTGCAGTGACTATTTATGTTACCTGTTAGCAGATAATGCAGTCTCTGCCCTGGGCTGTATTCTTGTCACTCCTTCCTCCTTCATATCTGATTGAATAATTGGAAAGAAATCCGCCTGGGGACAACTGAGTTAACACAGGAAGTAGGCAACTATTTGGTAGCAATCTTGCTTGTTAATTGGAAAGATATCTTAATAACCCAACATATAATTTTGGATACTGTGGGACACAGGGTTTTAAAATACAAGCCAAATAGGTTGTTCTCATCACTTGTCATCATAGATCCAGGAGTATTTATGGATAGTTTACGACTTTGTACTTTAAGGCAATTAACACCGTCTTACCCTCACAAAATGGAAACAGTTGTTCATTAACACTTCCTCATGCTTTACTTTCTGCAAAGCATGTTGAACACCATTTGCATCTTTAAGCTTTCAGACTTATGTATGCAAACAGTGTGTAAACTAGTGCAGTATATTGTGGTAGATGGATAGATGCTGGCTTCCAAAATGCTTTCAGCTAGAAGGTGATGTATAAAATATGCAATAATATGAAATAATATTTTTCCAATCATGCTTGGTTACCATGTGCGGCAGTGGGGGAGTTTTTGCTTATTTTCTTTTTTTGTGCGTGCGTGCCATCTTTCTTCCAGTCACATCTATTCTAATACTTAGGACTAGGGGACAAAGTCCTTCCTTTTCTTGTATGTTGCATAATTTCAGATCCTGCCAGATTATAAGGACATATCTCACCTGTCAAAAGACACTTACAGAAACTTGTTTAATTTTTTTCTTTGACCTTACCAAGCCTAGAAAACACAGCCTGTGAACTCTGACGATTGATATGTTAGACCTGCTGAAACACTAATCAGATGGCACACTGGCTGGTTTCTCTCCTTCTTCTCCAAGGAATGCAACAGTTGCTTAGAAATGACCCAAATAATTTTTATTAATGGGCCCAACATTACTTTCATTTCAAAAGAGACAAATCATTTAATAAAATGTGTGTTCAGTTGTGTTCATTAGTGCTAATCAGTAGTTCATTAAACCTTAATCATATCAATTTTGGGCCAGTAATAATCAGGTAGTTTAATAAAGGACCCAGCAGTAAAAGAGCACACATTGCTTATTCAGGAACATATTCACCCATACCAATACCTACTTGAATATACGCTGTCCCTTCAGCTGGTTATTAGGGAAGTGACAATAATAGACGGAAGCCAAAAAGTACATATGGCACAACACCACTGATGCAGTTTTAACTATGGCACAGGTTGTGCTTATATATGGTGAAGCCTTTGTCCCATAGAGCACTGTTGTTGACTTGGGGGGGAGTGTTGTTTGAAAAAGGAGTGCATCAGGCTGAAACTTTTGACCAACAAAATTAGCTTCTCCAGTGGAAACAGCGGGACAAAGTCTAAGTCTGTTGGGAATGTTTAGTATTTTGAAAGGATGATTTGTAAAACAGCTTATTGGAGAGTACTGTATGTAGTCTCCAGTTCAAAAAGTAATTAACGTGTGTAAAATTTTAGGATACATTAATTCCACTGAAGTCACTGCTACTAATGGCTTGTTCAAAGCTCATGAATTTAGTTTAGTACTTTTCTGAGGTCTCATGCTGTCTTCCAAGAAAGGCTGCTGCCAGAGGATCAATTCACTCTGGGTGTGTGAAACCCAAACAGTGCTACAGACAATGCTGAACAAATATGCTTTGCTTATTACTATTTACGTATTGAAAAGTCACTCAGAATTCCAGGGTTTGCATTAAAATCTGAGAAATAAGAGTGACTCTTATCAATAATAATAATGCTGTGCCAGAGCTATGATATGCCAAAAATATCATGAGCTGTTTTATTCCACTTAAAATATTATACTAATGCATGTATAAGCATGTGAATCCTAACTGCTTGTGTGAACCAAACAAGAGCTAACACCTGGTTAGAAAGATGAAATTTTAGGAAGAAGCCCGGAATTACTTGCTTCTTGTTTTTAAGATGCTGTCTTCATTGAAATCCAGTCATAGTTTTTGAGATGCTGGTTTCTATATTTTGAATAACCATAACTGAAGAATGTATAGCAATATGTGAATCTATTCCTTCCAAGAAGTGAAGGGTACTATTTTATCACCTAGTATATCATACAGTGAGGTCGTCCTTCTGAATCCTGTACAGGCAAGAAAATTATTATTTAACTTGAATTGGATCCCTACTTTAATCTCCTTTTATACTCTCTATCATCTCTTCTTTCTGCCTTAGCTGTTCTCTTGAAGAGTGTTGACCCCTTTCAGTGAGAGATCTTGATGTTTTTATTGAATTTTTGTCTTAAAATAAAACATTGTTGAAAGAAAACAAGAACTTATCTCTTCCGTCCTTTGTAGATTGTATACCATATAAAGCCTGTTTCCTTTTTCTCTTGCTCTGTTCTCACCCCTTTCTCCTTTTTTTTTTTCTTTTTTTATTAAATAAGGAAGTCAAAATGTTATGGGAAGATAAATTCTATAACAACTGCATTTATTAAACGAGTGTCCAAGCATATTAATGCAGTAGAGCCGTAAGTGTGCGTGCTAAGATAGCTATAGTCATCATTTCTTTACTAAGCACTCTTGTATAGGTAAGTAAACGGTGTATTTGCTTTCTCAACCTGCTCTCACCAGAAAGTAATTAAATGCATACAGAATGATTCTGTTTAATGTCTTCATAGTTTTTACAACTGTGCTTTCATCTGAGGGTCTCCATTTTGTTGACTGGAGTCTCATGTAATGCGCTTTACCACCTTTCTAAAACTCTGCTTAAAATAGAGCTGACATTACAAGAGGCTGATGATGATTTAACATACAGGATAGGAACTTATCCACAACTCCAAGAAGCAGATGGGTTCCAACATTGTTGTTGAACTTACACGATAGCACTGGAATTTCTGGTCCGGCAGGTACTGGTTAAAATTTTGATACAGCATGTTCTTCTTCTCCTGCTCTCTTATCACATGATGTGGAGAGCAAAGAAGCCTAGTGCAAACAGACAGGTTGGTGCAGAGAGGTTGGACCCTCTGGGAGCAAATAGCACACTCCATTCTTGGATGCTTTCCCTGCTGTCTCTTCTCTTGCTTTGAAGCTTAGAGACATCTTTGGTGTGTAAGAATGAAAGAATAGGTTAGGTAAGGACTGGAAAGAGAAGACAGCTCAAACCTTCTTCAGCCTGTATTTGGCAAAGGGTCCAACGCGATAGCTTCCAAGGATTTGTTTAAACCATTCGGAATAGAAAGGTCCTTAGTTTTGTAAAGTCAAAAGAATATAAAAGCAAACATTTTAGGGAAGTCCTAAGAACTGCCAACAGCACAAGTTCTCTGACACATATGCTTTGTGATATGCAAGCCGTTTGCAAAATGAAAAAAGGTTCACTTATGAAAAGCTGATGGTGGACTGGAAGAGATTCTGTTATACCTGAACTGATTACACTTACAAAGTTGGCATGTCAGATGTTGGAGAATTCAAAAGTAATTGTTCTGATCTCAGTATGAGGTCTCAGACAGGTGTGAGTTCTTCTGGACCCTGTCTAGAGTCACTGGCAGTGCTTTGGCAGCTGAAATAAAGCGGTACTGTAAGTGGGTTTTCCTTTCTTTTTTTTTTTCTTTTACCCCCCTTCTTTTCCCCCTACCTTTTTTCCCTTTTTTTTTTTTCCCTTTTTTTCCTTTTGAAAAAAGAAGCAAGGCTTTCAATCAGCAGCTATAACAGACTTATTCTCTTGGGATATCTGGGGCACATTGACTGGTGGACCAGTACCAGAATATAAATACATATTGTGAAGCAAGGATGGAAAGA
>NW_010414538.1:26022-39878 GCF_000710305.1 Buceros rhinoceros silvestris
GTGTAATTACAAATGCAATGTTACAAATGTTGCTCATAAAAGTTATGTACTGGTATAGCTCAGGGCATGAAACAATTTAAACATATGATTTCTTTGCAAAATAGTAAGAATCTAAGCTTAAAATACTAATAAAATATTGGGTTTAAGAATAACAGTAAGTGGAGATTTGGAACAGATGAATCCCATGTTTTATATAGGCTAATAAAATACTATTAACTGGGTATATTTCTAAAACTGCTCCTAAGGGGGACTAGGTGATGCAGGGGGATTGTTAACATGGTGGAGAACCATTAAATTTCCCTCACCATAGCTGAGGAAATTTTAATAAGTAGTGAGCTTTCTCTTTCTTCTTAATGGCTGTTTGATGTCCTACATGAAATCTGTGTGGATAGATTCTCATTCTAATACTCAATAGGCAGATGTCCACATTGTGCAATAAAACAGTGTGTTAGTTTACCATTGTGTTCTCCACATAAAGCAGTATGGGACTGGGAGCTGAGCTCTAAATCTGGGGACTAGAGAGAGACTGAACCTCTGATAGATAGTCCATGTTACCCATCCAATATGATTTAAATATTTCAAAATAAACATTTTTGTTTTGTCTTGTGTTTTGGTAAGGTATGGCTGTATATATATGTTGTATTTTTCTTATATAATTGCCTTTAAGCTGGCGACAGCCGTCAGCCAGCAGAAATGTCTTCTGTAAAGCTGGTATCCTGAATTCCTTGTTCCCATGACATTACTTTTCCCATCTCTGTGATTCTTTGTGGGCATCCTTCATGTTCACTTTGGTGTCTTTCATTGTTGCTTGATTTTTTTAAAAAAGGTTTAATGTTAACCTGTTGGCTTCGATGAGCCTTCCAATGAATTTTGTTTTCCATAGCCTTTCCAACTTAATTGTGGACTTCCTTTTCTGAAGGAACTGTTTTTCAGCTAAACATGTTCTGTGAGTACTCTGATCAACTGCATGAGAGACTAGTGAAAGAGGTGGGAAAAACACACCAAGATGAAGTTTTTTGTCTTTTTTTAATTAAGTGATTAAAAAAAAACGATGAGCCTTCCAATGAATTTTGTTTTCCAGTATAAATAAGACTTAGTTTCTTGAAGTGTAAGATATTGAAAGTTAATAAAAAGATATGTCAGGAAAACTTGAGTGAAATGTAGAAACTCCAGGAAGGAAAAGTAGTAAATGATACGTGAGAAACAAGGTTAAATATGTGCAATATAAAAAAATGTGTACAAGAAATCTGCAGTCAAGCCAAGGGTCATTCGGGCTGTAGGAAAACCTGAACAGGATTATTAATGAATGAGGTTAATGCTAAAAGCCGAAATGGTTTGTTTACCGAAATACTTGTTCAGAAGAGCATCTGAAGACCCCACGCTAGGTGTTTCTTCTGTGAGGAAGTAAGCGTTATAATACATTAGACCTGGGAAAATTAAAACACTAGCTGAATTGCATTTGCAAGGATTGAAAATAAGTGAGACAGGAAATTGGAAATCTGACAGCAGAATATAGAGGAAAGTAATGTAGAGGTAGATGAATAGTGCTTCCTGCAGCCTGCATTGCTGGAGCTGTGGTGTGGTAGTAGTACGTTGTCATAGCAATGCCTTATTTTAAGAAAATGGAGATTAAGTTTGCAAACACTTCATCAGTTGTTGGGTATTGCAGCTTTTATATGTATATGGTTTAGTGAAACAATGTGCAACCATACTAATTCAGCAGAGTTTGAAAATGGGCCTAAGGGATTTGGAAGCATAAATTGCAGTGAAAAATTATAATGAAACTCGTACTCATGTATCAACTAAAATCCATGAAAATCTACCCTAAAGTGTTGAGGGCTTTTGTTGTTGGTAAGTTGTTTGTTTTACCAGTAACCCTGTCTGCATAGGCATTGGGAGAAGTTTTATAACTGAAACACCTGGCTTCCAAGAAGTACAGCTGTTTCTGTGTTGGGTGGGTTTCAGTTCAGTTCATTGTATAAACTGATTTCACTTCATCTTTCACCCACTTGCTCTGAAAACTCCAATGGAAAAATGCTGGTGTAAGACCATTTGTTTAAGGGGAAAATCTTATCTGACAATCTGAAATAATTTACAGTACGAATATTGTAAATAACATGAGGAAAAAAAGGGCTTTGGAACTAACTTTGAAAAAAACCAGGACTGTAACTGTAGGTATCACTGTAACTAGGTATTATAGCTTGAATCTCAGATGGTTGGCAGAAATTGTTCATAGGGAGCCTGCAAAGCAATATATGCATGTACATTGTGTAACAGTGAGGGACTGTAGGTAGATAGCAATGAGGATTTCTGTTGAAGAACTCGAGTCCTTAATGTGTGTTTTAAAAACAGAGTATGTGCACTTACAAACTTGAGTAGGTGGTCAACACTTTACCTGAACGGCACGTTCTCATTTTTCTTTTTCTGCAGTAATCCAGCTTAAGATGTCAGTTTTTATCTTGTGTTTGATTTTTATTCTAAGGTTTTTTTTTCAAGTGAGGGGGTTTAATGATACTTGGACAAAAAATTAAAAGACAATATTTTTTACATTTCTGTTCAACTGGCACTGCAGTCAGATGGAAAGATGTGACTAATAGAGTGGATCAGTTTATCCTTACAACTTGAATAAAAATAGCCCAGTGAAACTAAAGGCTCTGGCTTTGCTCCCTTCTTTCTGATCCCAGTCTAAGGCAGACCTAAAGATCAAAGCTTACCATGTCAACAGGTATAAAGAAGATGTATTGCCTCTCTGCAACATTCTCCAAGTCTGATTTACACTGCATGGAGCACAGAGCTGGTTGAATGGTAGAGCTTAAATAAAATGCTGGTAAATATTTTAATTATTGAGGATGAACTTTGTAGAGAAAACCAGCTAACCAGTTTTTTGGCTTTCTGTAAATAACATCAAAATGCATTGGGACACCTTTACTTGTTCAGGCAGAGATAGGAGAGAAACTGAATGTTCTATCATACCATTTCCCCCTGGCAGCTGAGGAAGACTTTTCCTAGAGTTTAACTAAAAAGAGGACTTCACACTTTCAACCACTAAGTCCTTCCAAAGCAGCTTGCTTTGATATTTTCTTTAAAACTAAACATAGTAATCATTAGTAACAGAAAACAGCAATGCCCATTTTGTGGGAGGTAAGCTTATCAGCAATCATTTACATCTTGGAATGGGGAGAGAAAAGCTAGTTAATAGTACTTTTTACAAAGCCTCCAGAAAGGAGGATTTCCACTTTTGTTTCTCTGCCAGTAGAAGGAGGATTAGATACAACTTTGTTCCAAGTATAAATAGCTTATGGGAATCATAGCTCAAGGGCCTCTTGTATTTCCTTGAAGCAGGAAAGCTCTAGCCTTACCACTAAAGCCTGTAAGACTGTAATACTTGTGACCTGGCTAAAAGTAGAAGGGAGATCCGATTGTTGTAAAGATGTAGCCCAGCCCAGAGGTTGGAAGGAGAGTGGAAGGCCTTTCAACTGCAGTTTCTGTGAGATGCATGAGCAATGCAGTGACACACAGTTTGGTTTGGCTTAACAAGTTTCTGTTTGAGGATATCATCATTGAGGATAACTTTTTTTTTGTCTATAGGGGAAATGAGGCTTTGACTAAGATTGTCTTCTCCAAAAAAAAATTGCGATGCTTTATGAGTTTGCTCACAGGCATATAATGATTCCCTCTGAGAAATACAATTATTTATACGATGTTACCGCATAAGTGTCCTGTTCTCCCAGCTATTTTGCAGATCCCACACCACCCACCCCGTGCTCCAGACTGTCTCACTAATATTGAATATCTTTGTTCATGTGACAAGGTTATGGTTTTCAGTTTCTTTTGAATATAGATTTCTAAGGGAAGACTCTTTCCACTAAAGCACCAGAGTAAAGGCATTGAAGTATTATACAAAAAGATGTTGCCATTATGACAAAAAACATCAAAGATGTTGCCATTCCAGAGAAAATTCACGGTGGACATCTGGTGGGCTGTTTGCCCATCCTACTAAAACCTTCTGAAGATCTGGTGAGTTACTCTGGTGCTTAAACACCAGAGTAGAAAATAAAGGAAAATTGGATTCAGATTATTTACACAAAGCTCTTTTGGAAACCATCTTTATGATGCTCAAAAGCACACTAGAAAATTCATAGGTGCAAACAGGAGATGTCTCTACCTCTGAGAGCTTTGTCTCTTGAATTGCAAGATATTCCCCATATAAGGATCAATGTGGAGTGTTTGAGCAAATAAAAGAAATAATATAGAGTTGGTTTCTGAAGCATAACTGAATGCTTCGATTTGATATCAGAATATTTAAAAAATAAAAATAAAAATTTCCAAGGTAATGTTGCAACTCTTTCTGTAGTTATGAACTTACTGGAGCAATTGGGGATGACCATCTAATGAAAACCTCCTGTGGTGGTAGAATACATCTTAAATGCTGCCATGCACTGAGCGGACATGAAAGTTCTGTGGGTAGATGGTTTTCCCGGATGCTGGGAAGCAGCACAGGCAATGGTACTGCTGTGGCACCTCTCCATGACAGTCTCATTAATACCATCTTGTGTCTCCTGGGGAAGCATGGTGTGTTGGATTAATTGCTGCGAAGCCTCATGAGCTGGGGTGAACTTGCAGGACCACGTTTCTGAAACCTGAATTTCTTCGTAGGACTGCGTATGTCTTTGGATCACCACATTTATACATGTGTATAAATTATGTCATGAAAGCCTGTAGTTATTCATTCCAGAGCTGCTGAGATGCTTTGATGTGCTTGGATGAGATAGTGAAGAAACCCTAGCTCAGCTGGCAATATCCCACAGAGGGGAGATACATGCATATAGTATGAATATATATTTTTTCTGAGGCCTTACAGAGAAACAAGGTTTACATACAGAACAGACAAACTATTTTGGGTTTCTGTACGAGGATCTGAAAAGTGGAGTATACAACAGAAAGTCCGTATGTGGAGTGTCGCTTTGAAAATTACAAGTAAAAACCTGCGTGTGCTCTTACAAAGAATGAGTAAAATACCATTTTTTTGTGTGTGTGGTGAAAACAGGTCATGGCACTGAGCATGGAGTTTGCAGTGGTTTCATTTGAAGGTAGTGATGACTGAAAGGAACTTGAATGCTAGTGATTTGTCCTGAGGGGACTGGAACGGAGCCCTAGTCCATGCCCTGCTCTGCTCTCTGTGCATTGTACTCGAGTCTACAAATTGCCTGAATGTGAGAGGGACCATATATTTATAACACATAAATCAACATTTATTTATTTATAGCTGCAGGCTTAACCAGATGCTGACAATTAAGGGATTCTTTTTGAAGGAGAACTAGTTAATATGTTTACTGTCTTCTAGATAACAGCAATCATAACAAGCCCACCATGAATTTTATTAAGCCATGCTAATTGTCTTTCTGTTGTGGGAGCTGTAGGTTTTTCATGGTGTTTGTTGTTTTGTGGAGATTTTTTTGTTTGTTTTGATTCTTGTAATGATTTCTGTCTCAGCTTCAAAACGAGAGAGAATTTTATCTTCTGTAACAACAACTAAACACAGTTTGAAAGATCATAGCCTGGATGTAATAGCCAGATTCTTGGAATTTATTAACAAAGGAAATAAGTGAATAATTCAAAACAAATAGTTTTCTTGACAAATGGACCCTCCAGGATTCTTAACATTTTCACTGGGCAGATCATATTGTTGTCATCATTGCTTATATCAGACTAGGTCCTACTGGATTCAGCTGAGGCTTTATTTTAGAAAGTACTTAAGTACTTGTCCTCTCAGAGCACCAAGAAATGTAACTGTGTTGCATTTTTTTTATTTTAATTTCTTTTTGGCAGGGTTTTGGTCCTTCTTTTTTGACCTGTCATCTGAAGCTGTGTATGCAACAACATCTCAAACTTATTGAGGGGAGAGTGATTTATTGTGCAGTCTTGGATCAGCATCCTCAGAAAACACTAGCTTAAGCCTAGGTCAGTTCTGTCCTGATTTGTAAGGTGTCTCCCTGTGCCAGAGAAGGACATACCTCGGCTGCAGTTTTCATTCCTTTTTAAGTGGTGTCTAAGAAGGAGTATGTCAAAGGTAAAAAGGAATATTTTTAGTTTCATGGGTTTGTAGAAAGCAATGCATAAAGTAGAGCTTTGATGTATGTGCAGTACTTCTGAGAATATGTGCTAGAGAAACAGAATGTATAACTGAAGTTTTCCAGTGCTGGAACCATCTGCACCAGAAGCTTTGATTTGTTGTAGTCTGGGGATGATAAATTAGTATTTGAGGTCCCTCCTTTATCACTTTGGAGGGTCACCTGGGGATCACCCACAACAATTAGGATATTGAAAAGCACCATCTCCACTGCAGTATTCTCCATATGTAAGATAATAAAGTTAACAGGTGAAAGGGAAAAAGTAGAAGGCCAAAATGTGGCTATCGCTGGTCAGAGACATCCAGCAGGCTAGTGGTTTAAAGGATTAAAATTTGATTCACTGGCAATTCCCTTCATTTATAGAGTCATGGACCACTTGCTTTTTAAAAATGTTTTTGGTATTTACGGATACTGTTTGAGATTTCTTGTATTTATCCCAGACTGTTCATCTGTATAGTCTCTATAGCTTTTATTCAGCAATAAATCTTTCTGATTAGCTCATGAAATAAAATACCGTGGTTTAAATGACATAGAGGTATATACTTACACTTTTAAAAAATGTACTCAATTTTCATATTGTACTTGTTCAAATTTTGTCAAGTCTTTCTGTGAATGCTCACTTATCCCTCTAAAGATTGATTTCCTAGGTCTTGGGGGAAGGCAGAAGGTGGTGGGAAAAACATGTCAAAGACCCTTCACTGAAAAAGTGGCAACTAGCAGGGCTGTTTGTGTAGAATTAACTGTTGCTCAGCACCCTCTAGGACTGAAGAATCGGAAGCAGGAGAGAAAACTACTTATGATAGGAAATAAAAGGTCAAAATATAAACTTTGAGTGTCTACACATGTAAAAAGCTACAGGAAGAACCTGGTATTTGTAGAATGACAGTTCTATTGCAATCCTGGCAGAAACAACACAAACCCAGGACAGTTTCACTTCATCTGTACTTAGAGCCAAGGAGTGTCATTTTGCACTGCATGTTAGGGGCTATTCATGTGCTGTGAGAATTAGTGGTTTGCTGAGGGGGCGGGGTGTAGGGGGTAAAAAAAACACAAACAAACAAAAAAACCCCACCAAGTGCCAGGCATTCCAAGTTTTCACAGAACAAACAAAATGTTTCTTCCTCTTACCAACTTAAACATAAAAAGAACCAGCATTTAGCCCAGATCAGTTATTTCTATTTGAAAAGGTTTGGTGCCTTTTTCTGGACTCTCACCTGGCTAACCCCTAAACTGCTTGAAACCATTCAGAGCAGGTGTCATGAGAATTCCTGAATTAAAAGAAACCATTAAATGAGTATATGTTAGCAGTGTAAAGAGACAGCAAGCAAGGATATTTATGCCAATGTATACATGTACAGATCATGCTTTTTAAAGCACTTATTTAGTGATTAAAAGTTTAAAAATGGTATATTTTTTTCCTCTCATCACTTGCAGAGGTTTAGGTGCTGTTTACTTAATAGAAAGTCCTGACAACTTACCTAAATACTTTGGAGATGTAGGTATGCTTATTCAAGAATAAATTATGGATAAAAGTAGTGGAAGAGCTAGCTGCAAAATGAGTAACTACTTAAGAATGTGATGCTGCAGGTGCCAACATCTAAGGTTGCAGAAAATTAGCCAGTGAGGCAAGAGCAGTGGCAGCACAGATTTCAGGGTATTTTTCATTACTTACTGTTTTGAATGTCCTGAATTCTTGCATGAGAAGCAAAATCAGCTTCCAGGTGAAAACGGGGAAACAGAAAATGCATTGTTACATGACAAATTCTATGAGTCAGTGTAGATTTGTTCAGAACAGTCAAAAGCAAGTCAGTCCTGCCCTGGAAGATCGTACAAACATGTAAAAATAAAGGAAGAGGAAGAAAATCTCTACTAAACAGCAGCCTTGATAATGGTAGAAAGTAAAGTGTGATTGCTCATTTAAAACAATAGTCCAAATTTGACCAAGACATAAAGCCAGGT
This sequence comes from Buceros rhinoceros silvestris, assembly GCF_000710305.1. Taxonomy (NCBI): domain Eukaryota; kingdom Metazoa; phylum Chordata; class Aves; order Bucerotiformes; family Bucerotidae; genus Buceros; species Buceros rhinoceros. The sequence goes on from NW_010414538.1 coordinate 34,113, forward strand.
AAACAAGATGCATTTAATTCTAATTTGGCATATTTTCCCCCTTTTTAAATTTAATGGCAAAATAAGCTATAAGTATTTTAAAGATAATTAGAGGATTTTCATTTTGTTAGGGAAAAAAACCTATCATTCTATAAAGTCTGCAGGTGATTAACTGTGTTGTGTTCCTGAAGAAACAGGGTAACTCATTTGCTTTGAAATTGGAAAGATAATAAAGCCATTTAATGTTGTAAAACCTAAACTCTGAACAGAATCTTTATCTGTGATTGTTTCAGTATTATAGAAACCTCAAGCTAGACACTTATCAGCACTATCACATTTTATGGTGATTTTTGTTGTATGTAAAAAAAAAAAGAAAAAGCACCCCACACCACAAAACCAACAAACCCAAACCAAAAATAACCCCCCGAAACACCTTTTCCTCTGAATTACACTTGTGAATCATCACTTCTAGATGTAACACCAACCAGGGCTTATCTCTTTGCCATTTGTTCCCTGCATTAATCTTCAGGTCTTTTAATAAAGGCGGGGAACAAAGGGTCAGGATGACTCAAAGAAGTGGTAATGGCATACACAGAGCTTTTCACCTATAGGTCATTAGTTCAAGTCCAGCCAGGATGAATGTTGCCTAGAAGTTTTTACACCCCTTTATTACTCTATGGCTCTAAGGGATATAAAATGAAGGGTCTATTTCTGCTTTCTAGTAAACTGGTGATCAGTGCTGAAAAAAGCTACTGCCTCTGATCCAGGTCAGTGGCGAGGGCAGAGGTATGGGATTTGCCTTCCACGTCTAGCTGCTCTGATGAGTGACTGAAACACGCTGATGAGAGCAGCACTGGAACTTGCTTTATTGCTGCCTCAGCTGCACTGTTTTTCCTCTTGATCTATGAAAGATGTTAGTTCAGCCCCCTCAGCTCAATAGAAACATAGTGCAGGGGAGAAGTAGTAAAAACGAAGTCAGATGTGTCTAGATCCCTACTGACAAGAAAAAAATTGCCAAAATAAATGAGATATCTCTAGCACTTGTTTGTGGGAAATCCCCACAAACATAGACCTGCAAGTAGATGTAGCTCCTGAGAATAAGGTGGTGAAATCAATGTACGCTTAAGTTGCCCTATAATTCTCAAGAACTAGTACGAAAATGTAAAAAGTGTTGTATAAGAATGAAATTAACACAAATTTCTCTGGCTCCTGTAAACTCTGACTCTAATGAAGTAATGGGCATAAATTTCAGCTATGATAATTGAGCATCTAATACTTGGTTTATAAATGGTTGGAAATATGCAGGCTTTTGTATATGTCTGCAAAGGGGTTTTCATCTCCCCCTTTTTTGAAGGACCCAAAAGCATGCTCTGTATCTATTGAACAAAAGAATTCAAGAACAAATATAGAACTAGGAAAGGAATTTGCCATATCAAGTAACAAAATTAATTGTTTTGCATATTCTTATAACATGAATGTCATACTGTATCCTACAAATATTTGTCACATGTTTTTTCCTGCACTTTTCCCTCACCCCTTTGGAAACAGGTAATTGTATATTGGCCTGCCCTTCACTTATCAGGGAGTAAACAGCATGCAGTTTTCACTTCTGTCTGCTTCAGTAAGGTCTATCCAAAATTGATTTCTGTATTCCCATCTCTCATTTCTCTCAATAAAACCAGCATAGTAATAGTAATGTAAACCATTCAGGCACAGGGGTGGCATGCTTGTGATTTATTAGGCTCCATCACATGAATACTCTGAATTAATCCTCCTTCTGCATGTGTTAACAAAGAAACCAAACCAAACTTATCATGGAATTATAGAATGCTTTGAGTTGGAAAGGATCTTCAAAGATCATCTAGTCCAACCATTCTGCAGTGAGCTGGGACATCTTCCATTAAATCAGGCGGCATGGAGTCCTGTCCAACCTGACCTTGAACATTTCCAGGGATGGAGCACCTACCACTTCTCTGGGCAACCTGGACTAGTGTTTCACCATCCTCATCGTAAAAAATTTCTTCCTTATATCTACTCTAAATCTCCCCTCTTTTAGCTTAAAAACATCACTCTTTCTCCTGTCGCAACAGGCCTTGCTGAAAAGACCATCCCCATCTTTCTTATAGACCCCTTTAAGTACTGGAAGGCCACAATAAGGTCTCCCCAGAGCCTTCTCTTCTCCAGGCTGAACAACCCCAACTCTCTCAGCCTGTCCTCATAGCAGAGGTGCTCCATCTCTCTAATCAGTTTTGTGGCCTTCCTCTGGAACCTCTTCAACAGTCCTTCTTGTTCTGAGGACTCCAGAGCTGGACACAGTACTCCAGGTGAGGTCTTACCCGAGCAGAGGAGAGCAGCAGGATCACCTCCCTCGACCTGCTGGCCATGCTTCTTTTGTTGCAGTCCAGGATACAGTTGGCGTTCTGGGCTGTGAGCTCACATTGCCTGCTCACATCCAGCCTTTCGTCCACCAGCACCCACAAGACCTTCTCAGAAGGGCTGCTCAAAATCCTTTCAGCATTCCCCAATCCGTATTACTTGCAGGGGGTTAAGAAAAAGCCCTCATCTACTTCTTTGTTTCATCCATTGGTTTGTCTAGAACTCCACAGAATTCAGAAGTGAATGTCAATTTTATGTTAAAAGACCATAACTAACTCTAAACTTTCTGATACTTGCAAAGTGATACAGTAATTGAATCACAAAAGCATTTGCAAAGGATTTTTTTTTTCATGTGATTGCATTGCATGTGAGTGACTGTGCCAAATCAAAGTCTGTTTGGTGCAGTATCCTGTCTCATAGGAGCTGAAAGTGGATGCTTAGGGAAGAATACAGAAAAAAGGTAGCCATGTGATACTCCCCTGAGCCACAAGACAAGGACTTTCTGAGTCAGAGGGAGGCTTATATGTATTCAGCAGATTTTAATGCGTTTTTCTTCCTTTATCTTGTCCAGTTTCTTCTTGAGGCCATGTAAGTTTTTAAAGCATCTCAGCATCTTTTGGCATAGGGCATCACTGTGAAACTACATATTGTGTGTAGAACCTGCAACATCCTCCAGTTGTGAGCACCTTTACTTGGTGTTAGGTAGCTTTCGTGTTAGGAGAGGCAGGGAACAATCAAAATGGGGCCTTCCCCTTCATGTGCTGTGGAGTTTATACAGACCTCAGTTATAAACTCCTCTCAGATGTTTGTTTGATTGTTCGTTTTCCAAACTGAGGACTGGACTTTGCTCTTTCGCTTCTGGTTTTCCTGCAACACTTGGATTTGTCTATTGTTCTCTCAAAAAAGTTCTTGGGTTTTAAAAATATCAAGCCATGTTTAGACTTTTAAAGATGTTATTTTAAACAGGAGACCTCCCAACAAACAGCCCAAGCCTGTGATCTAGTATTCCCCAAAGGACTTATTTAGTTGAGGTTTGCATGTACCTATTTCTGCTTAAATACATGCCCCTAACATTTTGAAAATATCTTCCATGAAAAATTCTAAGCTTTTTTTAGATGCCCGAAAATGACTGTAAGAGATTTTAGATAGAGCACATAGGAAGAATTTGCCTCTTGGGACAGTTCATCATTGTCTTGCTGGTATAGTTGGTACCTGAGGGAAGGAATGTTTTTGACAAATTCATTTCCACTGCAGTTACCTCTGACCAGGGAAGGATGCAGACTGACTTTAAAATAATTGGTAGGTCCCTTTTTACTGGTAACATTACCAAAGCTGTCTGTGTGTTTGGCTGTGTACTTCCAGATAGCCTTTCCCACTGGAAAAAGCATTTCTACCTTGATAACTTCTAGCAATGTCCAGCAGCCCCCTCAAGGGAGGTCCAGGTGGTGGAGAAGTAGTGAAGAGATTTAAGCAGTGAGGGTTGACTGTCGCCTTATCTTGGCTGACAAGCCTGCTCCCTGCAGCCATCCTTCTGGCTTCCCTCAAAAGGAGGGAAGCAGCACTCAGACGCGTGACCTGGAAAGCTCAGTCATATGCAGAACTGGAGATACCCACTTACTGCAGGCACTGCTGGTACCTCCTGGCACACACTTGCCTGGTCGACAAGGACCCTGGAGTCCGCGTGCCTGGAAGGAAGGAGCTGTTGGAGTGTGGTTTGAATTGTCCTTGCAGTGTCCATACCTGACTTTCCTTTAATTTGCTAGTGGATTTTTAGTCTCACAGATAAGGTTGTTAATGATGGATTAATTTAGCTTCGTATGGACAGGGCACACCAGGCAGTTAGAAACAAATTGTAACAATTTCTCAGCTGCTACCTTTCACACCAGATACTGTCTGGGGCAGAGATGATCAGCAGGGGCTCCATTTCTAGTCTTGACCCTGTGCTAATTAGGACAGATCCTGCTCTTTTCCATCCATTGAGGTGAAAAAGAGGTTTCAGAAAAGGTTTTTAGAGGAATAATTTTGCCTGCTGTAGTAGGGATTTTTATTGGTGGTTTGGTTTGGGGGTTTTTTATGTTTTGGTTTGGTTTGGTTTTTTGTTTCTTTGGGTTTTTTTTAAAGGAAAACATGGGACTTTCTGTAAATTCACTGTTCTCTGTAGCCATGGGGGATTAAGAAGAGGTGTGAGAGTTTGCATACTGGTTTTTGAAAGGAATATATCGTGTTTTTCAGTGTGCATGTGTATGATAATGAGTTTTGTTCCGAGGTTTATGGAGGTTTTGTTTTGTTTAAGTAGAAGAAGGTGGGCGTGATCAGATACCCTATGCCTTTACAGGCTATCTGTTCTTTATTGCATGTGTAGCTGGCTGTAAAACGGAAATGCACGCTTGTTATAATGCCTGGTAGGTTTCTAAACCAGTAGAATGAGAATATAAAGGAGAAAAAAAAATAACCAAACAAACAAAACAGATTTAAGCTGGAACTCCAGCTGCACAGCTTTCTACAAGGTTACTGTGGAAGGAAGGGTAAGTTCAGCCTGTACAGGTGGCAGAGGTAACCTTCCTTTTCTTGTTCCTATTAAATATTCCTCTTGTATATGTAGATTGTGCATCTTTATCAGAAGCGATCCCTGCCAGCACACGTGGACTTGTTCAGCTTGTGTAGAATGCAACCCTCAGTAATACGCTGACTGTAATAATGACCATTTAAAAATAAGCCTCCTATTAGAGTCCATTCCTGATGATCAGCATGAAGCTATTCTGCATCCTGGCCACTGAAAAGATAATGTATCAGGAAATCAGTAGCTAGGGAACTGGGAATTGTCTGGAGGCAAGATTTTGCTGTTCTGTCATCAGCAAATTCGACTAGAGACCTTCTTAGCAAATAAAAGTCAATTTGTCCTTACAACTGCATGAATTAATTTATCCAAACTACTCTGTGTTTGCTCCATGAACATCTGGAAGGAGGATGAGGGTGGATGTGAGGAGGAATGCTTTCAAAAGAAACAATCAATGCTGGAAGAAAAATCAGAGCTTTTGCATTTAAAGCAGCTTTTCTCTGAAAGTGGGGACTGATGTGATTCCAGACTGCTCAGATTCTAATGTTAACATGTCTCTTTAGGTTTTGATGACAGTTAATGTTAATATTAATGACAATTTCATTAAAACTTGATTTCATAGAAAAGCGGATTATTCTTTTTATTCGTTCCCTTGTGCTGTCATTCCCTGTTGAGTAGATGCAACATCATGCAAAACTGCCATGTATGACAACTATTATATTACTTGCATGGAAAAACAGAACATTTTTCAGATTACAGGCATTTGCACAGAGCAAGAGTAGGGCGAACCCACACCTGATATAACAACTATCAATTATCCTGCAAGAACAGAGAAAGAGAGTCACAGGAGAAAC
>NW_010414538.1:39961-47213 GCF_000710305.1 Buceros rhinoceros silvestris
TGGAGGACAAAGCTGAAGGGCAACTAGCATAACAGGAGAACAGATTATTGGTATATATTTTGTTAAATATTCTTTTGTTCCCCCGCCCCTTTTTAACATTCATCACTCTGGGTTTGTTTTCCTCAAACGTGCATGTCATGACAAAAACAAAATTAATTTCCAGACATGTAATTAAATATGAGGTTCATGGGATAGTTTTGATCTTATGTATCTTGTTTATATTTATGTAACTCTTGTTGATGGACAAGCTAGTATTCTTCACTTTCTCTAATAGCTTTACTGTAAATGATTCTTTTACAGAAAACATATAAATACTATGATTCCCAGCATTATGATGTCATAGCACCTATAAATACTCAAAGCACAGAAATGCATCCTTCTAAATGGAGAGTTTATAGTACTCTTGTGGATACCTTCCAGCCAGAGGATGAGCAGCTCATAATTCTTTTTTGACAGAATAAATAGGAAATCCATGATTCCTATCAAGTTCTGTAGAAAGACCCAGACACCCAGATCCATATGCCGTACTTCACCTTGTACATGTTTGAAGAGCTAGGAGACTTAATTGTTATGCCCTGGGGAACCTTCAAAACTACTGTTGGCAGATACAAGCGATATTAACAAGACAAATATGTCTCAGTATATTTACCAGGTGATTACTGCTGATTCAAAAGTAGGAAATTACAGTATTTATCCATCTCTGATGCTTCCGTGGGAAGAGAAGGCAAGCTGTATTTTTAAATTTCTAATTTTTTGCATTTTTTTAATTTGAGGGGTGGTTGAGGATAGGGAAGGGGAAAGAAGGGAGCAAGTTTGGCTAGTGCTATGGAGGCAGTCAAGTTGCATGGTTTACCATTAACTCAGTTTAAATGGCAACATTAAAATTGCAAGGTTTACATTCTGTGTATGCAAGTGATTTATAATACCACATACCCTATGTGATAGCATATGTAGTCTCCAAATGCTTCATCTGTGTCTAGACATTCTGTTTTTTAAATCACTGCAATATGTTGAGCAAGCAAAGAACTTAGTGTTTAACTTGATTTTGTGTGTATGTTTATCTTTCAAAAATGTTAAATATCCTATTTCCTTTTTCTCGTCTGCACTTCTTTTCTCTTACTGTTTCTCCTTGCCTCTTCCCCAAGACGTTATTAACGCTTAAATTGTGCATCCCTATATGTCTCAACTTTGGTAGCAGTTGGCTTAAGGAAACTGAATCAACCATACCATTTTCAGCATAAAATCTTCAACTTAAAGCTGTCAATGAGAATGAGACACCATCTTTCCCTTTTCCCCTCCAACCCAGTCTGTTAGGGCTGAGTTATCCCATGCTTTTAAAACCAAAGCTTCATTGGAAGACAGACGTAGTCCTGACTTGTTGCGTGGAGGCTTTTGCTTACTTTCTCTTTCAGCTGCAAACCCCCCCAAAAGGTATTTACAATGCTGAAATCTTTTTCAGGGATTCAAGAATTTATGGCAATGAGATTATACTTTTCCCATAATGTACAGAGACCTCAACTGAAATTGCAAAATCAAAGCCACAGTTACTAGGAAATGCCAGAGTTAAATTTTAAAACTTAATCGGGCCTCTTTGTGTAATACCTTTCAAGGTGGGTGGGATTATATAATGTGTTTAATTTTCTTTCTCTGTGAAGCCCTACCTCACAGGGCAGTGCTTGCTTGATGAGTAGCTACTTTGTCTTCTCCCTAACATTCAGCAGAGGTTTTTAAACCTCACCTGTTACATGCTATTTAAAATGGTCTTGGGAGTCAGCGTTAATCTTTTTTGTGCTTGTTCTAGTATCCACATACTACAAGATGCTTATTTTCAGAAAAATGCTGTGAACTGAGGTGCTAGTGCTGGAAATAATGTAAGCAATTACCTCCTCGGAGTGTCTATTTTGTGATGCCTAAGGAATTTGTTTTTTCTTCTTTTTCAGCATACTTAGCATTAGCTAACACTATACATAGACAACATGTTTATAACACTTATATTTTATATATAGAAGCATGATTCTCATTGAGCAGTTGCCAGAGTACAAGCACAATTCCCAGCTGCATCTGTGAGGGCTCAGCACTTCTGCAAATCATGTTCCAAGCTGAACATGAAAGTGAGGAGCAAAAGATGAGTAACCAGCAATAAAGCACTCAGTTTAAGTGACTTGCCTAGCTTGACATTAGAACATCAGTTCTAACAGTGTAACAACTAACATCGTTTTCATTTTTTTTTTCCTCTGTGAATTCTCACCCCCTTTTCCTCCATCTCTTCTGGCCACAGAAGAATGCGGAGACTCCAGGAAACCTTCATACTAAAACTGGAGGGGTGAGAGACTAGTGAGCACAGACATAGCCTCCTCTTCCCATCGTATCCATGATTCTTCTTTACCCATTGATCCTTATTTCCACCCTACTTGTTATGAGTTTATTGTTGTTTTTCTGATGTGTCAGTTCAACCTTTTCTTCCTTAATCTTCTTACCCCATTACTTGCTTCCCTAGTTCAGCCTGATCTTAGTCTGGCTGCCCGGATTTTTTTTTCCTGCCACATCTGCAATTATAGAAAGAATATCTTTTTTAGTTCTGAAGGAAAGTTCTAAACAAGTGTACAGCATTTTTAAGTAGCTCAAGTGTCCTATTAGTCAAGAGAATATTTAGAATAAAGGTCTCACAGCACTTCTGGAGACAATGTAGTTGCAAGGATAGAAAATCATCAGTGTAGAACTTGGATCAGTGTCAGTGATAGGATGCCTACGTTTGATACTAGACTTCTAAATACTTCTGGTTTTTGTTATTCTTGTGCTCCCTGGGCTTGCCTGTTTTGAACAGGAAAGAAGCTTGAGAAATTCTTTAAAATTTATCCTTTTATGGCAATGGGCAAGCCTTCAGATTTCTGTGTACACAAAATAGTATTAAGTGAATGCTGGGGGCAAAGTCTGGAAAAACACACTGTGTTTATTGTTCACTTCAGTAGAGCATTCTGTTGGTGTGATTGGTAGGAGGCTTGAGAATGGATAAAAGGTTTTAGAAAGTGTTATCTCGCATGGTAATGCTTTAGAAATATCTGCCCTCAGTCACACCAAGTCCTTTGCAAAGACAAAGAATTTACTACTCAGAAATATTTTCAGAAGCCTTGAGGATAAATGGTTTCTGTCAGAGATGATTTAGCATCATCCAGACGGAAAGTTATTCCAGCTGATGCTGGACTATAATTATCATCCCAAACACTCCCTTGATTTTTTTGTGGAATTCTAACAAGGCAGTCTGAGGGGCCAGCCTTACTGCCAGCTCTCCCAGACACCCAGTCAAAACAACACACACGGCTGCCCTTTTACTGCAGCACAAATCTAGAGCATCTTCTCTGGAATTGCACAGATATATCTGATAGTCGAGGGTAGCGATGGGCTTAAACAGGACTTTCATGGTGTTATGTGCTGAAAATCATCTTTTTCTGTTTGTATCGCTAATTTCTTAAAAAAGAAAAAAAAGATAAAAAGCACAAAACTGTTCTTGTTTTTTCCGATAACTGTTTTATATTTTCTTTCCTTTCTAAGAGAACTGAAGTTAACTAGTAGATGCCAAATATAGAGGATTTGGAAAATATAGTATCTTGCTGAAAGTCTTTCCTACAACCATGTTATTTCTGCTGGGGAGAACTCAATGTACATAATTGTTGTTATCTGGTGATCATGCTTGTTCTCACCATCTGTCAACAAAACACCAAGTTAATTGTCACATATATTGGTCTCATAGCAGCTGCCTGTTTTGAAGACCTCCATCTTATGTTCTGCTTGCTTTGCATCCATTGTCTGTTTATCTTGGAAGTCATATACTTCCCCTTAATGCTTTTGACAAACAGTTGACAATAGCCTGGTGTGAAAATACAGAAATACATAACCTTGACTGTGTAAGGGACCCTGCAGCCAGCAGAGCTGCGTGATAAAACTATGTCTGCACACATAATCAAAACTGCATTTTTTTTTTTAAATGGATTTCTGATTTTCAAAAACAGCTTGTTTGGTTTTTCCCCCATGTATAATTTCTACTGTGATGGTAGTCTTGCACATACTCTCACTGCATTTCCACCAGCATGCTTTAGTGCACTTTAGCCAAATCTTTAATATTGAAACCTTGCCCAAGTTTTATGTTGCTTGCCCACTGATTCTGGCTGCAGGGAAGGAACTGCATTCCTTACATGTTCGGAGTTTACCCTTCTTTCTCGCAAAACACAGTGGAGACAATGGGAATCTTGATTTCCACCTTAAACAACACTTACTTGTTCATTCATACCTTCTGGACCTGGTGATTAGTCTGACCACAGCATCCAGCCATGCATGTCCTTTTGTATCCCCCAGTTCTTTTGCCTCCTCTGGCTGCATAGGGCTCAACGGACCCAGACTCTGGCTGTGTCACATAGCTGATAATAGCACTGCATCAGCCTCAGAGTGTGTGTGTGAAGGGTGAGGTAAAGAAACGGAGCAACACAACAATGTAAAGGTACAAAATCTAAGGCTCTATCTGCTCCAGCAACTCTTAGAGAAGTGGGACCAACTTAGGCCACTCCCTGAATTTTTTTGTGAGCGCTAGGATGAGACTTGGTGTATCTAGTTGTGGACATTTCGGACAGGGAGGTAAGCCTCTCTGTACAGTTACAGGTGGTTTCATAAAAGATGCAAAAAGAAATTTATGACTGTACTCTGATCCCTCTTTCAGATATTTCTGGCTCAGTGACCAGCTAGTCTATGGTGTTGGAAATTCAGATTCCCATTGGCTTTGTTGAGAAGAGGGAAGTAGTTCTGATCATGTAGTTAATAGTATCATATGCTCTCTTTATGAATGTATTGTCAGTTCATCTGTGCATCTGATAAGTCTGGCATCTGCATTTAGAATTTACCACTTCCACTGCAGACAGACATAGAAGGTTATATGCTTTGCGGAAAGTGTGAATTAAAGGTCTTAGGTTACCATCATATAGTTTGAAAATATTCTATTCCTTCCACTGAAAGAAACCTGTGAAGTAGTTAATGGAAACTTTTACTTAGGTGTTTAAAGATTTATCATCCTGTTTATTATGCATGGTTAAAACCAGAGAATCCACAACAAGGCCTTTTAGCTTGGATGGCAGTCTTCTTTCCTTTTGTGAAAATCAATCCTAAATGTCCTACATGGGTTTTGTTTTTTCTAACATTTTGCATATCCTTATTTTTTATTCAGCTTCAATTATGTGAGTAGTTCTCTGAATTAAACTGAGATAACACTCAGTTTGTGTGGAATAAACATCACTTTAGAATAGGAAAGTAAGAATAATTGAAAGAGATGTTCACTGACATTTTCATATCAAAGTAATGCCCTGTGACTGTGCCAGCAAGTATTATTTTCCAGCTCTGTCAAACAATGCCTCCAATGTAGCACTGAACTACTAATCCTAGGCCAATAACTATAGTCCTGTTTTTCTTGCCTCTGTCCCTCGTGAGTCCAGTCAACACACCCCACACACACCCCTGTTGAAACAGCACGTGTTCTTGAGGTCTTATCAGTTTGCAATCTGCCATAAAGTATTTGAGTTTATCTGTGCTCTCCAGTGGCTCCACAAACCAGCAGATTGTGTTGGGTGTTTTCAGGATGTCTACTTCAGCATCCACGTTGGTTAGGTGATTCTCCCTCATATTGGCAGTAAGCAGTACAGAGCCCTCTCTTTCTGCTGTTCCTCTTATCTCTGACTTTCTGGGTTTCTTACCTGCAACAGGTCATGGGTAGCTGAGCTGCCTTTGCATAGACCTTTTCACAGGAGAGCTGAGCTGTGCCTGTGCTCTGGCATATGCACTTCTGGCTGGCCTGTTATTTTGTGCATTGCCATCAAGCTGAGGTTTCTCATCCTCTGATTTTCTTTATTTTTACTTTTTTAAATCTTGTCTTCTATCTATTTGTCTTCAACAAACCTGTAGGTACAATACTTATCCAATTGAGCATAGCTACGGTACATTTCCACTTCTTGAATCTGTGTGGCCTGTGACCCAATGTACAACTTTCTTCTTTCCCTGAAACAATCCCTTTTTCTTTCTCAACACTCTTTATATAGCCTCCATAAAATGTCTGTCTCAAGAACATTTTCTTAACTCTAACCATTTATGGAAAGCTCCTGCTCTTTCTCACCTGTATGAACTGATACTAGTCAGACTTTCTCCCCCGCCTTTCTTTCTTTGGTTTTCCCTACTTAATTCCCTGAAGTGCCACGTAATGAGCAGCGTTAGAGACAGAAATAGACCTTCCTTGACCTGAAATATTGTTTCCTACAATGTATTTTTTACTACTTCTTTGAGCCTTGTTCTAAACATCTCATGAGATAGGATTCCTTCTGGAGGCAGTTCTGTGGTCTAATTCATCTTGTTTTTCTTCCCTGATGTTCAGCCTCAGATGGCCCATTTTTTTAAATGGCTTCCCATTACTTATAGTTATATCCTTTTAGACCATTCAAGTGCTATTGCACTATCTTCTTACTTTCTACACTTCCCATGCCCTTTCAATACTTCTGTTGACATTTTTATCCCTGATTCATTATGGTTGTGCTAAGTTGCATATTGTTGGGGTCAAATTTTCCTCCATGTTGGTAATTTGGTGCAGAGGTGTAATAAAGCAAAACTGACAAATGGCAGTGTGCATTCTCAGCTCTTCTTTTAACTTTTTGAATACCCGTGCTCCTTTCTGTTTCTATGTACTCACCCACCATTCTGTGCATTTCTTTCCTGTTGTACTCCAGTTAGTTCCCTGCCATGCTAATAGCAGTTTTTAGTCTTCCTCTCAGCTTTCTGCTTTAAGGTACAAAACAGACTTCACAGAGCTCTTAATTTCTTGTGGCCATGAACCCGCTTTTTTTAAAAGTAGGCTAATCTTTACAATTTACAGTAACCTTCAGTCTACAGAGTTATCATAATTGCTTCTAAGTATATTTAGAACAAAACTAATGTCCTGCCTAAATGACAACCTGAAATATTCCAGCTGAGTGATCAGCATGTTCATCTTCAGAACTATTAGCATTTATTCTTTCAGTAGTGTTTTCTCACTTTGGATTTTTATCAGTTTAAAAAAACCACATTCTTAACGCTCATGAAGTAGTAGGCAGAATTTGGCTTCTCCTCCATATTGCATATTTCCTCTGTTTATTTATGTGCATATCTAATCTAAAGGTAAAGGCATCAATCACAGAGCTATTGGAGCCTTTGAAATTTTATATATAAAATATTATAAAATAAAATAATA
>NW_010414539.1:0-5113 GCF_000710305.1 Buceros rhinoceros silvestris
AACTTGCTGAGGGTGCAGTCAATCCCACTGTTTGTGTCGTTGACGAAGACGTTAAAGAACAGTGGTTCCAGTATAGACCCCTGAGACACACCACTTGTCACCTATCTTCATCTAAACATCAGTGGCTTCAGCTAAGGAGTTAAGGAGAGTCAGAGTCAGCGTCCACAGTCTGTCTGACAGGGATCCCCCCTTCTGCACCAGGTAGCTTTCAAGTGTCTGAGTTGCATCTAATGTTTCACATCTTAAAGCATCCAGAATGATCTCCTACACCATTAACATTAACTACTTCTACCATCCTGCTGCTCAGAGCATCAGGATTATGTGACAAACCTCTCCTAAGAAGGATCTTCTCATGTAGAGTGTGGAGGATCTTGGTTTTTAAGCTTTCATCTGTGTGTGTGTCTCTACAAATGCAATCCAGGGTGCAGTATGGTTTAGGCACTGTTCAGACAGCAGGGGTATGCTTTTGCAAGTAATTATCACAAATTTAACTCTAGGATTAAATTCCCTGCTGCCTCTTTGGCTGTGTCCTGTTCTGTACGCTTGGCTGTCCTGCTGGAATGGCCGTCTTTCTTGGGTAGGGTAAGGGATGGAGACATCGCTTAGGGATGACTCAGGTGGGAAGGAAGCAGCCGCAGGCAGATGTAGCAGTTCTGACCTCAGATATAACTTCTTCAGGTTTAGCCTTAGGGTTGGTTTTGGTTTTTACTTTGGGTTGTTTTGTTTTTTTCCCCCCTCATCCTTTTCCAACTTGGTCACCACAACTTCAGGAGTGTCTGAGATTGATTGTGCTGGGTAATGGGGAGTGCCAAGGGTATTGTGGGATGCCAGCCAAAGAATTTGACTCTGACACATCTTAGCTGACTCTGAGATGGGTTATTTGGTATCTCTGGACCTTCCTTCATACTTGGCAGAGCTCATCAGCTTTGGTGTGGACACTTTTTCTGCTCCATTAGAGACCGGGGTGCAGAGGAAGGGGAAGGTTTCTCTTGCGCAGAGTTCCCCCTCTCTCGTTCAACATTCCTTAGCCTGGCAGAGACCCCATCCCAGCCTGTTCCTCTCACCTGTCCCTAAGGTGGGCGGCTGTCTTGCTAGTTTAATGTGCCTTCCTCCCTGGGCCTCTGGCCCACCCAGACTTCTAGCTCTTTGTTGCTGCAGCATCCATATGCCATGGTTTCTCCAACCTGCTGCCACAATCTCTTGTCCTTACATCAGTGGGGTCTTTTCTCATCTGTACCCAAGCCAGAGCCTCCTACCAGCAGTGCCCAAGCCTTGGACCCTCATACTGGCTCGCCTGGCCATCAGCCCAACCCTGTCCTTGTCCCAGGAGCCTGCTCTGAGGCCAGAAGGATGTTGCCAAGACCAAGGACATGTTGCATTTATCTCCTTAGCCATCTCCACACTCCTGATGGATAACATGAGTAGAAAGAAGGCAAGACATCCTTACCGGGCCAGGCTGGATGGGGCGGAGGAGGAACCTGTGAAGCAGGAAGGAAGGCATGCGTTAACAACACAGTCAGAGTCAGCTGGGGAGCCAAGGCTGACCTAGAGCTGTTGGGAAACTGCACTGGAGGGTGGTGGTGACACTCCAGTGAATGGGGAGAAGACCTTTTGTCAGGAATGTGGTCCTCTTAATGGAGGTGGGAATTAGGCACTGGAATAGAAGTGAAGCATTTTTGGTTGGACTTACAACTTCTACAGTTTGAGACAAGCAGTGGCTTTCACAAGATGTTGACATCGGCCTGTCTCTACAGCTGTCATGTGACATCTCATCCAGCCTGAGGGCAGAGCCCAGAGACCCTCCTGGTCCCCTCCTCCCTGTGCTATCACACAGCAGGAGGGGTGAGCTGGGAGACAGTGGCCTCCAGGCTTCTTGGGAGGTCTTATCCCTCTGTCCATGAGCTGATTCTCATCTCCTGTGAGCTGAGATTCCCTTTTTCTCGTGGCCTTGGTGTGGCTGGGAGGTGGGATTGCACTAATGCTGGGAAAGCACGGCCCAGGGGACTGAGGGGGCGGTCTGTAAAACAAGGATGCCCACCCCAGGAGATTTAACTGCTGCCTGGGATGCAGTGAAGGTAAATCCTGCCCACGGGCAGCAGGGAAGGAGGTAGTAATTAGTTTGCTTAAAGAAAAAAAATAATCAATCTGATTGTGTAGGCAGCGGGTTCTCCAGTAATTGCCTATCTGTCAATTAACCTTTCTCCCGGGGTGCAGGGAAATCCTGCTCCCCTTGTCTTTTCAAAGGGCCCTTCCTGACAGAGACCCCCTGTATACAGGCTGTAACCAGCCTGGCAGGAGGTCTGTCCTGTTCTTACATTTCCCATCAGAAATGTCCTTCCTCTAGGGTGGAAAATCATATAAACGTTAAAAAAGAAACTCCAAACAAACCCAACTGCTCCTGCCTGACTTCATCTGCTGCATCCATCGCTGGTTACCAGTCTGATGGAGAAAGGCTACCAGGGGAATTACCCATACGTACCTCCTCTCGAGAAAACCATGAAGCTCAGTATCACCAGCAAAATGAGCACTTTTACTCCCAGCGGCATGAAGATCAGGATCAGGAAGAAGGAACTGTTGGATGCTTTGAATTTATAGAAGTACACAGCCCCCTCTGCCCTCCCATGGCTATTGACAGCCGTACAGGTGTATTTTCCGTCATGGGTCAGATACTGAAGCTCCTTGGTGACACGGTGGTTCATGCTGGTGATGGAGGTGATGTTGCTGTAGGGTGGTCCAGTCCAGGTCAGAGCAGGCGCTGGCTCTCCCTCAGCGGTGCAGCGTGCCTGGAAGGTGCGATCACCGTTGGAGCTGACAGTGATGTTGATGATCCTGGGGGCAGCTGCAGAAGTTGCAACAGGGGAAAGGGAAAGTCCATCAGGCTTCAAAGGCAGGTCTAATGCAAAACATCTGAAATGAGCTCTGGCCTTGGTGGACCCTCAGTGTGTATATCAGGGTAATGATGGGATCAAACGTCCTCTTCCTCATTTTTCTCATCACTTTCTTTCCCTGGCTGAAGGAGCAAAGGGATTCATCCAGCAAAGCCCAGGTGCAAGGAAGTGTGCTCTGTCTGTGTTTTATACCTGTGAGGCCTTACACGGTTTTCTGAGCTTTGGTCAGCTTCAGCTGTTGTGACCTTCAATGGTGGCAGAAGGCAGAGGCACTGTGCCGTAGCAGGGCAATCCTCTGTGAAGATGGGTTGCTTTCTGCCATTGCACCATGAATTGCAGCCTGGTGCTACCTTGGACATAGGCACAGGTGCAGCTGGTGACATTTTTGGACCGCCTGCATCTGCACGTGGTCCAGGATAAGGCAACCATGGAGCTCTCTGCAAGCATCACGTGGCTGCTTCTTTGGTCTCTGACCTCCAGAGTGCACATGGATGTACTCACTTGTGTGAGCCCTTTCCTCAGCGCCTGAGACTCGCCAGATTTGTCAAATTATTGCCAGAGAACATTTACGCTCCTTGCTACAACCTATTTTTGATATTTTTCTCCAACAGGTTCCTGGTTGCTTTGGTGTAGCACACCAATTCCAAGACATGGCCACTAATTTTGTAACCTGTATTTGTAGCATATGGGATTATGTGACTGAATGAAGAGTGTTAAAGCTTGTTTGTGGATGGAATATGTTAGGAGTTGTGGTGTTCAACATGTTGTCTTTTGTTTAGTCTGATGAGCAAGCATAGCTTTCACAGCTTTCACAGAATCACCTGGTTGGAAGAGACCTTTGAGATCATCAAGTCCAACCACTCACCCTGCACTGCCAGGGTCCCTAAACCATGTCCCTCAGCACCACGACCCTCCACACATCTGTTAAACACCTCCAGGGATGGGGACTCCACCACCTCCCTGAGCAGCTGATATGACCAAGCTTGTCTTACCCACCGATCATCTCCTCCCGGGCCTGTTGACCCATTTGATGCATTTGGTCCTAAAGGCCTTGTGAAAACTGAAGGGTACTAAACGGGCATCCTCATGGAGGGAAAGTGGGAGTTCAATACTGATGCCATTTTTTGTCAGGCTAGACAATAAATACATAGCTGCAAGCACCTGCAGCACATCTTCCCACGTGGCTGTGTCGTGCAGGAGGAGTTTGAGGCTGGAGGATTGATCCATAAGAAAGCTAGCTGTGTTAGTCACATGACAGTGTGTTTAAATCGGCATTTTAAGCATTATTTAACCCCTCCCATTCAAACTGCCAGGGTCTAATCCTGGGTGCAGCCTGGGTACCATATCTGTGCATGTTATCATTCCTCTGGTGTTAAAATCCAGGCAGCCTCAGAGGGATGAATCTTGCTGCCATCCTGCCCTGGTCATGCTTTGTGAAGGGGTGCTTGGGAGCTTCACCCTCAACTACACAGAACTTCCCAAGAAGTAACCAAGCTCATCCTCAGATCCCATCTGGATGCCCTCGGTGCACAGCAGGTGTAGGGTAGTTTCACTTCACAAGCAAAATCACCCAACGCATGACACCTTTGCACTCAGGGGTAAGGTCTGAGTCTGTTCCCGAGGCCACCTGGGTCTCCTAGCACTCCTTTGGTCTGAGGGATGGGATTAGCATTGACATTTGCTGATCTGAGCTGTTTTGTCAGGCCCTTTGTACTTGATGTTTCCTGCCCCAGAGCAGTTTGGCACACGGGTACCAGGTATCTTGTCTTTGCAGTCTGCTGTCACCGCGTTTGCTTACGTGCTCAGCAGCCAGGCTCCCCAGTTTAGATTCTGATGAAGAGGACGTCTTTAACCCCACCCCACCCCACGGGGTGCTGACCCCAACTACCCTCTCTGCTGCCTGCACAGATCCAGTGCTGGAGGGACAAAGTGGGATGCCCAGGATGTGGCTGGCTCTTAGCCCAGCAGCTGGAGCCAGGCTATTTCTTTACCGGTTTTGTTCCTGCTCCTGTCTCTGCATTGTGCTCATCACCTCGTACTGGAAGACTGTGGAAGACAAAGAGTGTCCCCTGCCCAGATGTTATAAACTATGCGCAGGGCTGGAAAAGCCAGCCCTTTGGAACACCATCCCAGGCCAACATCTGTTTCCACCTCATCAGTTTCTGTACCCTGTGGTTCTCATGCCCCTGCAAGGTGTGATTCAGCAGTCATGCCCTCTTACCAAT
>NW_010414539.1:5266-9523 GCF_000710305.1 Buceros rhinoceros silvestris
TGCTTTCATACTTGTCGTGGATATCTCCAGACAGCTCCACCCGGCAGAAGTATCTCTCGCTGTCGCTCCAGGTCAGATTGTCAATCCTGATGGACAGGTCCTTGTGCCGGGGGTTGCCAAGCAGTTTGTATTTGTTTTTGTAGCTGATGGCAGTCTTACAGAGCTCGCTGGTGCTCTGACTAATGCACTTGAAAACTATTGTGCCGTTGTAAGGTTCTTTGATCCTCCAAATGGCAGTGAGGGTCCGGTCAAATGTTTTGTAGGGGTGTGTGAAAGTACAGGGGAGGATAACCATCTTCCCAAGTTCACCAGTAACGTCAGATGGGACATGAACGGACCAGCCATTGGACAGCACACCTAGAAGCAAAAAGAGACTTTCAAGACTTACTTATCTGGAGTGTTTAAGAAGGAAATTTGACCCCACCTGGAGAACTGCTCAGCTCTGGAGCCCCCAGTGTAAGAAAGACGTGGACCTGCTCAAGTGGGTTCAGAAGAGGCCATAAATATGTGAATGGGCTGAGAACATCCCCTGTAAGGACAGGCTGGAAATGTTGGGGGTGTTCAGCCTGGAGAAGGCTCTGGGGAGACCTGAGTGCAGCCTTTCAGTGCTTCAAGGGGCCTCTGAGAAAGAAGGGGAGGGATTCTTCATCAGGGAATGTAGTGATAGGATGAGGGGTAACAGTTTCAAACTGAAGGAGAGGAGACTTAGATTACATATAAGGAAGAAATTGTTGCTGCTGAGGGTGGTGAGTCCCTGGCCCAGGCTGCCCCGAGAGGTGGGAGCAGCCCCATCGCTGGCCCCATGGCAGGTCAGGTTGTCCCTTGGGGCTCTGAGCCCCCTGCTCTGGGGGCAGATGTCCCTGCTCCCTGCAGGGGGATTGGGCTGGGTGAGCTTTGAACTTTCCACCCAAACCAGTCTGTGATTTTATGAAATGGGGCATCCTTTCTGTAACTGCTGTGTTTTTGGTCAGAAAATGGATCCTGCTTTCCTGTGGTGGGCCCTGTGCTGTTGGCAGATGTCCCGGCTCCCTGCAGGGGGATTGGGCTGGGTGAGCTTTGAACTTTCCACCCAAACCAGTCTGTGATTTTATGAAATGGGGCATCCTTTCTGTAACTGCTGTGTTTTTGGTCAGAAAATGGATCCTGCTTTCCTGTGGTGGGCCCTGTGCTGTTTGGTGGTGTTACTGAGGACTTGCAGATGATTGCGTGGTCCACTTGCTGTTGCTGGTTTTGATACCAGTCTGCAGCAGAGCTCTGGGAACTGACTATCTCCTGTGGAAAGTGATTTAATTCCTAAGCAGCCCTCTTTTTGTCAAGTGAACAATAGCACCTTATGTTCCGCAAGAGTCTTCTGTTGTTAAGGGACATTTATGTACTTGGAGGAACAAACAAATAAAACTAAAAAAAAAAAAAATCCGGTGGCTTCAGGCACGGAAGTGCAGCAAGTGTGGCAGCTCTGCGTTTGAGCGGATGCACACACACGCTCTACATTACAGTTATTTTTTACACTACTCAGCTGGTAGTTGCATTACCCCCGGAGAGGGAAATAACAGCTGATGTTTCTAATGATCAGTGCTGCTCTCATCACACAGTGACATCTTATTGGTCAGGTAACTTGTGAAGTATCCTAAGATACTCATCTTAGGAAGGCTGGTGGGAACAGGCACATTCCCTGTATCAGATCCTGTTGTAGGAAGGAGGATGCCCTTGACAGTACGTAAAGCATCTCCCTGTTAGCTGAGCAGGTTCTCACTGCGTGGGCTCTACTGCCAGTATCTTCCCAGACAGACCATGTCCTGCTGTCACCGTGGGGGAAATCCCTAGTTTTCCAGCTGAGGTGGCACTAGCGGTTGGAATTTTGTTCTCTTGGCCAGTTTTGGTCACTGGTAAATCATAGCGCAGTCTGGGCACCTGAACCTCACTGCCACCAGATCCAGTCTGATCATTTTTGTCCAGTGATGCAAACAGCCTTTACTCGAACGAACACACCCCATCTTTGAAGTTTTGGGAAAACTCAGTTGCTCATCCATTTCTCTTCCCCAGGAGCAAACAGCACTGACACACAGCACCTGCAGGCAGTGCTTTCTGTATAAGCCTGTAACTATCCACTGCCTTGCTCGCTGCAACAGCTGTAGAAGCAGATTGTGGCTTCAGCGACGTCTGTCTTACAAAACTCACTTGATGGCTTCATTAAATCATGAGCTTTCCCCTCAACAGCTGAGAATAACTACAAAAAATGTGAAGACTTCCTGTAAGTAATTTCCACCCTTCCCTGGTCTAGCTGTCTTCGCTGCGGTCAGTGGGCTTGCCTGAACGCTAAGATAAGACTTGCTGCTTGTTCTTTGCCAGTTCTCCATAACATTTGACAAACACCTCGGTGGTGGTGCAGCTCATATTAATCTATTGTGCGCTGCACAGTGGACAAAGGCCAACGCAAGACCGGTTCTCTGATGTTAAGTTATTTACCTGGAATCAGCACCAAGCCACTATTTTGATTTCTGAGATCTGGCGTCGTGCTGCCCCGTCACTCGTTATAACAATATGCAGAGGCTACATGAAAGGCTGCACAGCCACAGGGGCTCCCAGAAGTGCATGGGCTTTGAGCACGAGGACCTGGCAGTAAAACCAGAAAACACTAGTGCTTTCTAGTTTATTTCATGTTATTTTGGTTGTCTTACAGTGTGTCACTATAACCCTTCTGGAGAGCTGCAGATCGTGTGCTTTAAAGTACATGATTTGCTTTTCTCAGCCACCTTTTTGGATTGCATTTTAAAAAAAATCTTAAGAAAAGAACACTCTTTTTAGCACAAAAATATCCCCTTGCCTTCCACATGAGAAAAAAAATGTTAAAAATTGGTGTTTCCTATGTTACCAGCTCCACCCGTTTCTGTGGAAACAGTTTGCCTAGGTTATGAGTGGAGGGAGCTGAAAGCATCTTGTGTATATTTTAACCTTAACCTTAAAGCTTCAGCATGGGAGGTCTTCCACGGCTTCCTTCTGCTAATAGTCAGCCTCCATTTGCTCCAGGGATTGAAGTTCTCACAAGAAACAAAGAAGGTCATAGGCAAATAGCCTACACATCTTACATGGGGTAACTCCTGAAAAGATTTGTTAGGTCAGTGTATCTACTAGTTGTCAATGGAAAGGTTGTGAAGATAATAACAACATCTAGAGCTGCGGACCACCACGGACAGTAGCCCTGCTCTAGCAAACACCATTTGACAGTATATCTAAACAAATCCCATGGAGTTTAATGGAACTTAAGAGCATACTTGAAGTTAAACGTCAGCTTACGTGCTCAGTGGAGCTGGAGGAAGTTATGTCTGTTGCAGAGTAACTCTAAGGAGCACGAAACAGCACTTCTGAGGGGTGGTGGAAATGCTGCAGGGCAGAAGTTAGATGAAGTTCCTTCACAAGTAAAAAAACCAAAAAAATGAAAAAATAACCAAACCAAAGACCTCTCTGAGAGACTTGACTCTGTCAAGCCTGTAAGTTTCTCCAGTAGTCTCACACGCACCTGGAATTTCAGCATCCTGTCAAGCAATGTGATGGATGGTGCAATTTTCCGAAAGTTTATTGTTCCAGGCAATTCCCCTGGCGCTTTGACTGGAGCAAGAAGAAAAGCCCTGGACAGGCAGGGATTTATAGCAAGCTCAGAACTCACCCTTCCTGGAGATGTGAAGGAGGCACAGAAGAAAGAAGCTGATCTCTCTCATGCTGGTCGATGTTCTCCAGTGAAGTGTATCAGCAAACCAGAACTGTCTCACTACATCTGAGCTGCTGGTCTTGCAGTCACAAAAAGTTTTTCCGGGGATGGAGGAAGTTGTGGTTTTCCTCTCCTTGGAGGACATGAGTTGTCTATCTGAACCAGTTCTGGATTCAGGTATTAATAGTTTTGCGGTCAGTCATGTGAAAAATACACCAGAAACAATCAGTGTAGAATCATTTTCCAGCTGAAGGAAGGGGACTGCATATTTGGGTTGCAAATACCCACTCCATGTGTATGATGGGGCAAGGGGGCATGGCTTTCAAGCACTACCAGCTCATTAATCTGGAGGAAGTCCTTGCCATCTGCCTAAGAAGGTGGCAAGCAAGACCCTTGCTCTCCTGGCTTGAGGCAGTTTCTCGTCCTGAACTCAGAGCCTGCAAGACAACTTTGCTCTTTACTTGTGCTCACCCATCGTTGTCATCCCTAGATGTAAAAAAAGCCAAATCCTCCTCTTTGGAAATCACCCAAGTGCTCGTGCCAAGGTTCAG
>NW_010414539.1:9813-10115 GCF_000710305.1 Buceros rhinoceros silvestris
GTGCAGTTTGCTCACCTGCAGAGCGTGGGTCTTGTGGGTCCTGGCCATGCTCCCCTCCACCTCATCTGCCGCACAGGGATCCTGTGACGTTGTTGAATTTAGCCTTAGCTCATATATTCCCTCTCTGGGTTTAGCCTGAGTTTTGCTGCTTTTGCTTCAGAGGGGAGGGGGGGCTGATGCCTGACTCCCTCTTCTCCTCTCTGTAGGGTCCCGCTGCTTCTCTCCTCTTTGGGGACGGGGACAGCATTGGATTCATGCTGTAGGCAGCCACTGGCGGGCTTCCAGAGCCAATGGAAGAAAAC
>NW_010414539.1:10248-21068 GCF_000710305.1 Buceros rhinoceros silvestris
GGCTCCCAGAGCCAATGGAAGAACACGATCTTCAGTCGCTGCTGCCGCTGTTCTCTGAGCCAGCGCCTTCCCTCAGCAGAGGTGCCAGGGCTCCCCTTCGCTCCTCACCCCGTCTCCTTAAGTTCTCCACATATGTTCCCTCCTCACATTGTTGTGCAAAAGCTCCTAGCAGAGCATTTTGAAGTTTTGGTTGTGTTAAGTGTGTTCTCTGCTTTCTGAACCCTTTCTTTGCTCTGGTCGAAGTTAGAGTGCCTGTGAAAGGAGGGATTTCTATTTTCCCAGACTTTTTGAAGGAGGCTCTCAGAGTACTTTGCTATCTGTCTCTCCAGCATGGGACACTTTCAAGGTTCAGCTGCACCAGGGTACTGCACCATCTTACCTAGTCCGTGCTTTTCCCAAGAAAGGTTGGACCAGGTGATCCTTGAGGTCCCTTCCAACCTGGGATTCTATGATTCTGTGATTAATTCTGTCATTTACAACGGCTCTGATGCGATGCAACTCAGCAGAGGGTGGTATTATTAGAGCCCTGCTCAGAACGTATGCATGTCCTCCTTGAGCAGGAGCGTCATGACCCAGAGCTCTGACTACTTTGCAAAATGTTCTTAGTAGCCGTACAAAGTAAAATATGCCATTGTCAGGAGGGAAACCTGAGGGTATGGGTGGTGGAAGCAGTGAGTAAGAGACCTGTATTCTTATTCCATCTGTGTTACGTGCCTTTTCTGTGTACCTTCCTCGTTTTCCTCCATATACTGTTTGATTTTATCTACCTGTGATGTAAACTTTTTGGTGTCGTGACTGCACACATTTCACCACTCATGGCCCAGTGGGGCTCGGTGGATCGAAGTAAAGGATTAAAGTAAATCTGTGCTAAAAACCTGTTGTTACAGTGAAGCATAAATGACTAATATAAAGAATAGCTGCACTTAGCACTTAGTACGAACCTCTCCCTCTGTAATGTTTTACTCCAGCATCTCCTAGACAAATATCTGGTAAATCAGTGCAGAGGAATAAATCGTTTGAGTTTTATCTCTGGACTGATTTTCTTTTCAGACTATGAGGTAGCTATTTGCAATGAAGGACTTTAATATTTAAAATGAAGAGTTAATAAAGTGTAACTGAAAAAATTTACAAACTATTTGAATCAGCCCAAAAAAACTTGTAAACAAAACATCCATAGCTATAGGATACAAAGATTCTGTTAACTGTGGGTTTTTTTTCTTTTCCTATTTCTGTGCTTCTAAGATTTCTTCAAGAAAAGCTGCTTCTGGTCCCTTACCAAAACCTTCCATATTCATAGAATCATAGAGTGGTTTGGGTTGGAAAGGACCTTAGATATTGTCTAGTTCCAACCCCCATCAAATACTGGTTTTCTTCCAGGGAATTTCTTTTTCCTTTTTTTTTTTTTTAAGGGCTGTAGGTAATGACAGCAATTTTTGTGCTTCTTTACTGGTATCTTCCCTTTACTGATATCTTCCCCTACAGAATCAGCAATCAGATATGGTCCTTGAGTTACCCCAGGTTCTGGTGCTTTCTTGTCCTATACGAATACAGGCAGTCTGGAGGAAAAGAAGGCAATGGCAACTTGTAGGTTTTCCCACTCAGAAAATGAACGAAGCCATTTAAATAAAAAGAACTTGAAAATAAAAACTAGAGGAACGTGTACATACAAGCAAGTAACAATCGAATATAAGCCAGTGGTAAATTTTCAGCCAAAGACAGGGAGACACCAGCCCATCCTGGCAATCGCGTGGCCAGTTTATGCTGTGCCCTTGAAGGGGTTTATCTCCTACCCCATCACCTTCACGGCTGTGTCTGGTCCTGTGAATAGCTGTCCTGGGGTTTTGAAGGTTACCTTTGGAAGATGATACTGGCGAAATCAAACTACATTCAGCAAGATCCAACAAGCCTTTCCTCCCTGGGCTTTGACTCCTCTGTCTGCCCTGAATCCCTTAATCCTCATCAGGCACTGAGAAAGTTGAGATATATATCACATCTTGGTGTTACTTTTACTACATTAGCCTTCTGTTAGTGGTGCTGTAAGGAATTGCGTACCATACTGTACAGGGTGCAATTTAAAAGCACAGTCTGATAGAGGAAGCACAGGAGAAGGAGAGAGTGACATTGAAATAAACTGATCAGGATGATCAGTGGCTGTACCTTGCTAACGTGACTGTTTTACAGGGCCACCAGCATTTCCCAGCTCGTTTTAACTTTCCCCAGTTGGCTGACTGCTTGTAAAGGTTAGTCTCCTATAGAGTGCTCATTTCTCCTGACACCCTGAGAAATTCCCACAGCGTGTTGTGATGGATGGTTGACAAAACTGGCAACCCAGAAGCATGCCAGGATGATATCTTAGCAGATGTGCCCTCTGTTCAGCGATACGCCTTGCACCACATGTGTTGGCACACAGCAACTGGTTAGCAGAGCCCTTCGGACCTGTCGGAAGCTGCTCCATCCTTCTCTGCTTCTCTGCATGCTTCTCTGCTGAGCACTGTGTTCAACTGCTCTGATCGGAGCATCTGTCTCGTACTGGGGAGCTGGAGATGTGCAACACTTAGCTGGAGATGAGCACGGCAGAGCTCATGCCTCCTGGTCCCAGGTTTGTCATTGAGGACTTAAGCAGCGAGCTTTTCTGTGTGGCTGCGCTTGTGCTGATAACACACCTGCTTATTCAGGGACCAGAGTGAAGCTGGTTGTTTCCCCTCCCTCCCTTTGGGTCTTAATTTCAGCTCCAAGGTTTTCTACTTCAATTACTTCAGTGGCATATGTAAGTCCTGCCCCTAGTGCTTCGAGTTGCCAATCTGCACAAGTTAGACGCAAAAGCCTTGTGTTTCGTCAAATCTAGCACTCGTCCCTGAAAGGATTGGGTCTGAAGTAGCTGGGAAGTGAATCTGGGAGGCCAGTGGAATTTTCCCTCTACCTGGTCTCTGTCGGCTGAGCAGAAGAAAGCTGAGCCGTGCCCCCCTTGTTGGGGAGCTGATGTGGGTTGCCGATCTCCCCTGTGTGTCCACTTTGTCCTTACCAAGCTCGAGGGAGAAAAAAACTCAACACTACTTAGAGTGCAAGGAAAGTGGAAGTGGGGGACGGAAGGTGCCAAAGCCAGGCACCATTCCTGTAGATGACACTGATCCTGCTTCCTGGCATTAAGTATTGCTGCAGAACACAGTCAGCACTGTGTCTAGCTCCTGCGGATCCAGTTTGAAAGTTTACAGGTTCAGTCTCTCTCCTGTAGTGTCTGTCTGCTCAGAGCTGCAAATGTTCCTGACCTGGAACACTTTCTCTCCTACCTGCCATACCACTGCTGCAAGATCTCAAGCTGTTCCATCACCAAAGCTGCAGCAGCAAATTGATGGACCAAAACCAGAGGTGCTGGTGAGCCCTTGTTGCCTCTGATGAATGTCAGGTAAAGAAAGTTACATACATATTTTGCCAGTTTTCTCCTATTGGGCAATTACTGTATGAAAAACAGCTTGCATCTCATTATGGACAGAGCATCGTGGATGGAAGAAGAAATAAGAAACGTTTCTCTAGGAAGTTGTGTTTGTTGACTTCTGCAGTTGCATCCATGTATTGAGATGAAGAACAGATCTGATCTCCCAGACCTGTGCATTCCCGTCCTTACTGCTGCGTGCTCAAAGCCTCTGCTATGACCCTAAAGAACTGTGTTTGGAACACCTGCAGACACAGTTGCTCAACTTTGCCCATACCAAGGTAGGTCAAAGCCATTGAGAGAATGAGCCTGGGGCTGTGTAATGATGGTGCCCACCTCTTCCAGGCAGCGCAGGAGCTCAGGATAAGGCAACCATTTACTATAGGTTTGGAAGGTCAGTTGTCTCATCTCAGCACTGGACTTGGTTCCAAGCTTAACCAAGAGTGTACATACACCTGATTTCATCACTGCTTTGCCCTGAAATACCTGATGCGGCCATTCAGAAGGGCAATCTTAAGAGACCTGGACTCTCAAGGGGTTTATATGGACTTGCTGAATGGTAGCAATGGAAAGCTTTAGGACAGAACCCAACTCTCCTCAGACCGGTGTGAGTTTACCAGGCACTGACTGTTCTCTGCTACCCTGGTTATCCTGTCATCTGAATGAGCACTGAAGCCCTCTGGTCTCTGTGTGACGCTGGGATTAGGCTGAGCAAGAGGGTGTGCCAGCTGGCAAAAGAGACACTAAACCTCCTTTAGCCTAATCCAAATGACGTGTCTGATTAAAGGAGCCTGAGATGCCACCTGAAAAGAAGTCCCTGCCTATCCTTCCTGCTGCAAGTGAGCGTGTGGAGATTTATGTGCTGTGTCTTTCCCTGATGACTGAGTGCAGCTGGTGATTTAAGGGGTTCATGCTCCTTTAGCTGTAGATTTCATAGCTGTTCTCTGGGATGAGAGCTGCACTCCCTTACACTGCAGCTTAGAGTGTGTGGGCTGGTTGTATCAGTCTACAGCAAGCTGGTTCTGAAACTTCCCTTGAGACAACACTCCTGGCCAAGTGAAGTGACAGAACTAATGCAAGATGTGAGCTCTGGTCACCACCTCTGTGCTGTCTCACTTTGCAGACTCAAAGCAGATTCAAAAGACTTGTATCTGTGGCAATGAAGAGAGCTAGAGATGCACCTTTCCTGGCTGTGCCTCTGGAGAATACCTCTCTACCTCTTGTTTTCCCTCACACCTTCCCTTGCCTGACTAGCCTCACTAAAGTTTATTTTGACACCTTTTCTGAGAAACAAACCGTTCTGCTGTTCATTGTCCTTCCTTATGTCTGATGGCCTGCAGTGTGTCATTCATCCAAATGCAAAATACCACTATAGTGTTGTGGTTTGTGGTTTGGTTTTGATGCTGTTTTTTTAACCTTGTTAACCCAAGCTGTTATGCATCTGAAATGTGATTAAGGACTGGACTGTTCAGCCTTTTCCCTTAGCTCACTGGCAAACTTCAGCTGAATTTCTCCTCTTGGCATTATCTGCTACTGTGTGGCTCCAGAAGTGCTTTGACTGCTCCACAGCTCGCCCACGTGTCGATGTCACTCAGAGGTTTTCCATCCTGCATGGCTGTTGGGTATCTCGCCATCATGCTTGCTGTTAAATATGGCACATCAAGTGTTTGAAAGTGATAGCTTTCAAGAGTGAGTTGAAAGGCCAGAGAAGACCGCCCATCTGATCTGACCTGGTGTGTAACTTACAGTAAAACATAGATTGTTTTAATCCATTTGCTCCTGAACTGAATTCCAAAAGTTGGATTTGACCTAATTTCCAAGTTACCATTTGTGATAGGAAGGAGCGAGGAAGTTGCAGCGCCCACAGCCCCCACCCAGCCACACTGGGCAAGCGTGGGAGGAAAGGCGAGTTGCAGACGTGAAGCAAAGGTGTTGAGGTAATAAATAAGGCAAGGCTGAGTGATCGCTGTTTCCAGTGGACTGTGTCCAGAGGCAGTATTCTTCTACAGCCTCGGCCTCATTGTCCCAGGATTGTCTACGCTGCAGTTAATTCTGTAGCTGAGTCATAGGCAAGTGTGCTTTGAGGGCATTGTATTTGCTTTTGCCTTTAAGGGGACCACTGTAAATAATTCGTGTAGGTAGCTCGTGACCTGTGTGAGGAGCTGGCAGTGTAGGTACTATTGAAAGAGACCTATACTTGAGTTCTTGGCAGAGCCTGTCGGTGCAAGACCAGCTCCTTTCTAGCTGGGACAGGAATCAGATGAGATGAAGGCAGCAACTTTCCTTGCCCTGATGGAGTGACCTGCCCATAGAAGACCAGGGATAAGGAATTGATTTTGCTCTCTGTGGCAGGGTTTCCCCAGAAAGCAGGTCGAAAATGGGATTGTGTTTCTGCTTGATCTTATTTGGGCTTCTTCTAGAGTTCAGTTTCCTCAGTGGGTGGGGTATTTTGATCGATGCAGGCAACTGGGCTAAATAAAACATACTAAAAAAGTATTAGTGCCTGTGTGTTTACCTGTACCTCAGGAAACATTTCTGGTAGTAAATGGAACATGTAGAGGCAATAGATGGCAATCCATTTCCAGCACTGCTCCAGCATGCTCAAACCTGCCTTCAAACCGCAACACCTGACTGAGCACGTTTGCTTTGGTAAGTGCCCAAGGCTGGCAGTTTCTCCTTCTGTGTTGTTGGTACTGGTGTCTGCTGGGTCAGAATGTCCTAGTGATGGAAGTGCCAGGAAGAGACATGTGATTTGTAGCATATAAAGGCATTTATTTCTGCTTTCTCTGGTCTCTAATAGCACAGAATTGTTCCCAAAGAGTGAGTGCTCACACTTTCAGGCCAATGGAACCTCTACGTAATTGCACTAATACCATAACCTCTTACAGCTCTTTAGATACCAAGCAAGATAAGGTCCCTGCCTGGGGGAGCTCTCGCTTATTAGCAGTGATGGACTGTGACATTGACTCCTGGGATTAAGATCAGAGGCTGATAACTTGGAGGAGAAGTGTTATGGGGAGTGCATTGTTCTTATTAGCTCTCACCACACACAGGGTTTAAGCAAAGAGTAGATCAATTTACATCACTTAATACACCCTGCTCACAACCGTGTGTGCAAGTGGCTGTTGACTCACTGGCAGGACCTTGTTGAAAGGTCGGTGTTCCTGTCCAGGCAAGATTAGAAAGTGGAGCTGCACCAGCAGAGGGAAGCTGCTTGACACAGAGGTGGCAAAGTGAGAGAAGCTGAGAAGGCATGGTGGGAAAATGGGGTGAAGAAGAGATTCAACGTGGGGTTGGGCAGAGGTGATGATACAGTGTCAGAGAACAGCAGAGCCTGAGAGATGAGGGCAGGATGCCCCTTCTGTGAGGGGGACTTTTTCACACAGTCATTTCTCCTCTCTGGCCTTGAACATCCTTTATGCATCATTACCTTTGGTCACCGTCCCTTTTACGAAAAGATTGCTTTAAAGCATGGAAGGCTGAAGCCAGGGCATCAGCAAGATGAAATTTGTTCATACTGCAGAGTAAAAAAAATACTGGTCGTCTAAAGCCAGGAATCTGGTAAAGCAGGTGGAGAGGGGAATGTGCTGGTTAGGAGTGGACGTGGTGAATGAAGTGAGCAGACTTCTTGGCACACAGTGCTGGCCGGTTTCTCTCAAATCTCTGCTTCTCACATGGTGTCCTCAGAGAAATTAGTGAAGTTAACCAGAGAGTCTCTGCAGTCCCTGAAGGCAAACTCTTCCTGGGTTTCGATAACCTTTTGGGTTGGGTATGAGCTTGTCTTGGTGTGTTTGACAATTTTTGTGCCTTGTGGCAGCGTATCCTTGAGTAACTAAAGAGCAAACAGTATATGACCCCAGACTGCCCATGCCGTAGTTTCCAGCAGTAAGAGGGGAGAGGAGATTTCTCTTCTGTTAGGGAGCTGGGTGACTAAGGCCATGCATGGATTTTCAAGGAGTAGACTGCAGGTGACTTTGTTGTAGAATCATAGAATTTGTTGAGTTGGAAGGGATCTTTAAAGTCCCAACTCCCTGCAGGGAGCAGGGACATCTGCACCCAGAGCAGGGGGCTCAGAGCCCCAAGGGCCAACCTGACCTGCCATGGGGCCAGCGATGGGGCTGCTCCCACCTCTTGGGGCAACCTGGGCCCCTGTTGTTGAACAGACAGGTTTAGATCTAGCCCAGGTTGATGAAACAGCCAAGTTCTTGTAGGCAAAAGACATGACTGTGCTACAAATAATCATACCGCAGGAAGGTTACCCCACAGTTTACCAAGAGAAGGATGAACAGACATGTGAATCCTCCGAGGTGCAATCGCACATTTGCCTGTTAGGCTTGATTATTCTGAATAATCAGGACTTTGCCCTTTATCTCCGAGTGTATAAAGGATTCTTGGATATCCTTTATATCCTTTATACCAACGCTTTTGGGTGGGATCCCAGCTGAACTGAAATCCTGGATGGCTTCGTGACCTGTCTGTAAGCAGCTGCCTTCTCCAGCACCAGTATGTGGTGGTTACCTCTCCCAGAAGTCTGGCTGTGTGTATTTGAGGAGCACATGAACAACCCCGCGTGTCTGAGGTCAGAGCTGTCTGTTTCTTTGGTTGCTTGCTCACAGCTTCATCTAAAAGTACAGGTTTCTGCAAGTCTTACAAATAGCCATCATTCTTCGAAAGGACAATAGAAAGTGTAGAACTTGCCGTTGTGGTTATCGGTCACTTCGCTAATGGCGCCTCTGTTACCTCCTTAGCTTTATTACATAAATCCGAAACATACAGGTTAGTGGCCTCCTCTGGGAGAAGGATTGTTGTAAGGACAATTGCCTTTCCTGCACTGTGTTCTTGCTGACATTCCTCCTGTGCTATCCCAGGCTTCAGAAAACCTTGGCCTGCCACATGCTCTGGCTGGAAGGGTGGCACTGGTTTTGCCTGGCTGGTCAATGTGATTCTTTTGGAATCCTGCTCATTTGCAGAACTGGCCCCCTGGGAGGCAGTGATGTGCTTAGGGCCAACAACTATACTGTGAAGTAGCTGATGGGTGGTTTGATTTGCTGTGAAGGACCATTCCACAAGATCTCAGCAAAGTTTAGGCTGGAGCTAGGCAGATTGCATCCCGCTGGTGTAATTCCTTCTTTGGCATCTGCCAAAGTCTGGGTGTCTCGATCTAACTGAGCTCATTTCTCAAGTACATTTCATGTAACTTACGTTTCTTTTCAGCACATCTGCAAACGTCTCAGGGACAAGGATAGATCTCCTTTTCTGCTCTGTTCCTGCTATTCTGCTCTTACTCCCCAGCATGACTTTCAGCTCACAACATCTATTGTTTGCTATGTTAGCAGGCATTTGACCTTTTGAAACTAATCTAGTTCTCTCTCTGTTTTATACCAGCTTTCAATGCTGGCTTAGTAAAGTAAAAAGTTGTAACGTGGCAAATTCACCCCGGAGCTGTATCACTCATGATTTGTCTAAATGTTTTCTCGTGCTCCCTTACGTGAAATCCCCACTGTGTTTTGGCTGGTCTGGTCTGTCTGCTCCACTACTGCCTGTGTCTTCTCTTTCCCAAATCCATTTTTTGGATCTTTTCGAGTTAAACTGATGTAATCTGTGTCACCTCTACCGTGTGGATGAAGGGTGATACAACGGTACGTGATCTGCTTGCATGAAACCTTTACGGAATGCTTCTGTAATAGTTTTGTGGCTGTCCTGGCCCTCTGGGAATGCTGCTCTTGTACCTGGATGGAGTGAGTGCTGTGGACTCTCTTGCCAGGTCACATGTCTTTCATCATTCTCCACCCCACAGAGATGAAATCCTGTGCCTTTAGGTGTTCCAGGAGAGAAATGAATGGTATGTACTTTCCAACATGCTGCTGGGGGCAGCAAGGGTTGAGTGAACTCAAGCAAGGGTCCTGCTCTTGGATGCCTATAGATGCGCACTGCTGTGGCGGGAAAGTGGGTGCAAGGAGCCCCAGAACAAGTTCTGGTCGCAACTGGAGAGCGTTGTGACTAAGGATATTCAATGGTTAGTGATTTCAAAGTGTTTGGTGCTGCTGACGAAGCTAGAACGCTTCCCCAGAGGGGTTGGTGACCGTGTCCATCACCAGCAACACTAGCAACATCCCAAAAAGGGAAGGGACTTTTTGGGGAGAAGGATAGAAGTTCAATATCTCCCTTTTTTGTTTGGACTCGTTGTTCTTCCATATTATTGCTGTGTTCCTTGTCTCTTGGGTAAAACTACTGCACGTAGCAAGCTTGATAGCTGCTCGCAGTGCCCTGTGCACACAGAGGTTACACACAGAGCTGCATCTTGTTGCTAAGCCACCACCATGCAACACTTGCTCTTCAGTGAGATTTCTCTCCCCAGGGAGGGAGAGTTTATATTTTGAAGGTATTCTGTGCGTAGGTAGGGCAGAGTCACCCGTGCAGTTTAGATAAGGGTAAACTGAAGATAAGTGATCTGCTGGGTTATGCTGAGGAGAATCAGAGAGACGTGCCAAGGGGGTTATTGTTCTGGATCTTCCTATTCAGGTCAGAACTGCTGCTTTGTATGCAGGGAGTGCATGGATGTAGGGAAGGGTTGTATCTTCCTCTGGCTGAGAGTAAAGCCAGGACGTTTCAGACAGCAGGAGGTAGTTAAGGATCCTGCACTTGCTGTCAGATGCTGCCGCTTGCTCTAAGTGTTCTCTGTCATGTGAGTGGGGGAAAACAACAGGCAGCAAAGGGAAGATGAGGGTGAGCTGGGAACGTGTAATGAAAAATATACAGCAATCCGGATACAGGAAGTTTTATTTTCTTGCCCTGAAGAGGAGAGAAGGTTCAGGTCAGCGAAACCAGCTACTACTTATGGGGCCTGTTTGTCATCGCTAACAAAAGCTCATATATCTTTTTTTTTTTTTACCCATAGAAAAGGTGGTCAGCACGAGGGTGCCTAATGAGATGGATGGCCGGTGCACTAGGGCTGGCAGATGAGGTGACAGCATTTCTGTAGACTAGCAGTGAAGAGGTCTCAGACAGATGCCCCTTGACTGCTTGCTGAGAGTCCTGTTCATGTTTCATCATCTCAACACAAATAAATCAATATTGTGTTTGTTTCTCCCACAAGAAGTTAAGCCCCAGAAGATGTTGTGTTTTGAGTGTGTCATTCCACTCTGTTTTATGAGGAGTAGAAAAGACCCCCTTCCAGTTTCATTTAGAGAATAGGCATTTTCTACTTACTTACAGATGATGATCTTGCTTTCTCCAGAGTAATATGGCTTTCCATCTCCTTTGTGTGAGAAATCAGGGTTCAGAATCCAATGTGAAACACAGCTAGATGAATTCTGCTCTCCTCCAGAGGATCTAACTCCTTAGATCATGGTGCTATATATGATACAAAGGCTCAGTTCCCAGAAAGGCA